>NC_037677.1:79267361-79374045 GCF_003255815.1 Theropithecus gelada | reverse complement strand
AAAAAAAAAAAAAAAAAAAAAAAAAAAAAAACATTATGTAACCACCAGATGCATACATAATCTTCACATTGATAGCTTTTAATACACTATATAGTTATCTATATTTAGGTAATAATAATTTTATCCTACCTAGGTTTGTTTTATACATATTTTGATAAAATAATTATATATACATATGTGTAGATAACTATATAATTTATAATGGATAACATCTGTGTGGTGAATGGTATGACATTATTCCATGTATTTTCATTTCAGATTAGAGTAGCTTACTTGAAAACAATAACTACTGAAGAATTTCATGTACACTGAATAAGAAAAGAAAATGATAGGGCCACAATGATATAATTCCTTTTTATAGAATTTTGCTCCTAGGTTTAAAAGAGACATATACATATAGCTTTATGTATCCTGTGATATTAATATGGTAGTTAAATCAGCATGGCCACAGGTTAGTAGTGTACCATTATTCCTCAGGGTAAAGTGCTCTTTGTATTATCTTCTTCTAGCTATGTCTCAACTGAATGCATATCACCACATTTGCTTTTTATGGCACTCCCTTGCCTTCTCATTTTTCTTGTGTGGAAAGAAATATGAACCTGCTTCTGTTTGTAAAGACACCTTAATAACTCTCATTTATATGTCTTACTTTCTCTTAAACTAATATTCATAAATCCCAAATCCAACTAGTAATAGTTCATTTCCATTATAATGAGCATAATCCTTTCATATTTGTCCTTCTCACCCACAATTTTTATATCTTCTTTTTCCCTCTTACTCCCTGTGTATACTTGTCCCTAGAAAGAGAGTGTAAATTACTTATAGGACTTCGTTTTCTTTCTGAAAACTCTTCTTCAAACATTTGTCTTTTTTCTATCAAATTTTTTAGTTAGAATTCATCTCATTTTGTACATGAACATAACTAAAAAGTAATTGCCTAAGTCCAGAGTACTGCTTTATAGCTCATCTCCTTCCCTGAGCTTTTCCTACTTCTCATTTAGGCTGTTTCATTTGTTCAGTCAAATATAGAGAAACAAACATTTACTGAGCAACAGCAGTGTTCTTCATGTACTTTTGATATAGGTGTATCTATTTTACAAAGAAAGGTTAAGTAATTTGAAACCTCAGAAAAGTTAACTAATTTTTTCAGGTTCACATAATCAATAAATGTGCTACGTTGATTATAGCACATTTATTGATTATGTGAACCTGAACAGATTACTTAATAATCTATAATAGAAAGGTGTAGTGTGACTTGTATTTCTCTTGCTTATGTAAAGATCTCAGGATTTTTTTCTGTTCCAAAAAATGTAATTCTCCAACTTTTTTCTAAACTGCTCATAGTCTTAAGCATCTATTCCCATTAGTGAATGCATGTAATAAACTGTGACAATTCAGACTTATCATGCAACTCCAGCCTGATCTGGTCAGTGCTAAGCAGAAATGGTTTGTTTATTTCCTAGTTTGGAATAATATATATCTACATGTTTGTATGCATCTGTGTGTGTGTGTGTGTGTGTGTGTGTGTGTTGAAAATTATTCTTTTCTTTCCTTGTTCCATTGAGTTTTTAAAAAATGCAACTTTTATTTTAGATTCAGGGTTTATGTACAGATTTGTTTCATGGGTGTATTGTGCAGTGCTGAGGATTGTGGTACAACTGATTCTATCACCCAGGTAGTGAGCATAATATACAATAGGTAGTTTTTCAGCCCTTGCCACCTCCCACTCCTCCCACTCCAGTTGTCCCCAGTGTCCATTGTTGCCATCTTTATGTTCATGTGTACCCAATGCTTAGCTCAGACTTATAAGTAAGGACATGCAGTATTTGTTTTCTGTTCCTGCATTAGTTAGCTTATGACAATGGCCTCCAGCTCCATCCATGTTACTGCAGAGCACATGCTTTCATTCTTTGTAATGGCTGCATAGTATTCCATGGTATATATGTACATTTTCTTTTTCCAATCCACCTCTGATGGGCACCTGGATTGCTTCAACATCTTTGCTATTGTAAACAGCGCTATGATAAACATACGATTGCGTATATTTTTGGTAGAATAATTTATTTTTCTTTGGGTGTATACCCAGTAATGGAATGTCTGGGTTGTATGGTAGTTCTATTTTAGGTTCTTTGAGAAATCTCCAAACTGCTTTCCACAGTGGCTGAACTAATTTATATTCACACAAACTCTATTGAAAATTTGAAGTGGACGTTATCAACTTTGTCTAATATATTGATCATTTGTGGGCAGACTGAAAACACTATTTAGATGAACCTTAGAGGTAACTGAGCATCCTACATACTTTTATGACATGAATGATCATTAAGGCAATTTATCCTACTATTTTTCATACAGAATTTATTTATTAAGCACAATAGGGAATCTTCTTTTTAATGGTATATTTTAATTTAAGTGTCCTGTCCCAATAAGTTAATTTAATATTAACCAATCTGATTCATGTATTTTATAATACTCATTGAGAACTCTGTTTCTCTTCTCCTTAATCTAGAAAAATAAAATCAGGGAAATAACTGTTCTTATATTGCCACTCTTCTTTAAAGATTTTGAAATTCAGTCTCGCTTGTATTGTCCATCTCCTAGTCTTCTGGAGTAACATAACTACAGAATCAAAGTAAAGGCAGATGCACTGACAGACTGCTAGCTAGATTAACCAAGAAAAGAAGAAGATTCAAATAAACACATAAAAGATCATCAGGCACTACTGTGAGCATGGTGCATGGACAAACTAGAATATGTAGAGGAAACAAATAAATTCTGAAACATGCGACCTCCCAAGTTTGAATCAGGAAGAAATAGAAATCATGAGCAGACCAATAGTGAGTAGTAAAATTAAACCTGTAACAAAAAAATTTCCCAAGAAACAAGATCCAGGACCAGATGGATTCACAGTCACATTAGGCATCAAAGGAACATACTTCGTAATAATAAAAGCCATATATGACAAATCCACAACCAACATCATAGAGAATGGAGAAAAGTTTAAAGCATTCCCTCAAAGAACTGAACAACACAAGGATTCCCACTTACACCATTCCTATTGAACACAGCACTGGAAGTGCAAGCCAGAGCATTCAGGCAAGAGAAAGAAATAAAAGACATCCAAATTTGAAAAAAGTAAGTTAAATTATTTCTGTTCACTGATTATATGATTTTATACATAAAAACCCTGAAGATTCCTCCAAACGACTCCTAAGTCTATTATAACTTTAAAAATACATAAACAAATACTCTTTGCAGTTGCTCCTCTCAGGAAATAATATTTTAGTGTATGTCTTTCAGGGGAGTGCATACAGTTGCTAGGTAAATACACCTTAAGGTAACTTTAGGAGTATCCCTGACAAGACTGGCTACAATGATGTTAAGTTATATAAATTTCAAGTAGTTTCAGACTCAATTTGTTAAAAAAGAATTAAATATATAACAACTTCGAAAGAATCTTCAGAGATAGAATATGAATAATAATTATATCATAGTTTTATGTCTGTATACATCATAGTAATATATCTATATACAATGCATAACTTTTTATAGAAATATAAGATTTAAACAATGCAACAGATAATTACAGACAAATTCAGTAAAAATGCAATCTCTTATTGAGATTAAATTCCATAAATGTTTCTAAAAAACATTTGACTCAATTACTTTTTCTCATTTAGATGAAGTTGTGAAAAATTAAAATAATTTGGAAGTTTAGAGCATATGTTGGTAAAAGTCTGAAAATATCATATAAAGTATAACAATATAAAACTTCATGTTCATTCAAATTGTTTGTCAATATAGAGGAGGAGAGGATTTGTGGGAAAACAATTTTATTTTAGCTGAGGAGGTGTGAGTAGTTTTTATGCCTATTTGATCATAGTTAGCTGCTATGGCTTACAGGTGGCTTGTCCCTCCCAAAACTCAGGTTCACATTTGATCCCCAGTGCAGCATTGTTGGGACGTAGGGTCTAGTGGGAGTTATTTTGGTCCTGGTGCCTGGTCCCTCATGAATAGACTCAGGCCTTTCCAAGAGGTTGAGTGAATTCTGATCAGGAATGAATTAATTCCCTTAAAAGTAGGTCGTTTAAAACAATCTGGCTTCATTGGTTTGTCTTTCTTGCTTTCTCATCATATGTGCCAGTGGGACATGCTCACTGTCCTTTCACTTTCTGATAGGAGCTGAAGCAGCATGAGGCCATCACCAGATGCAGTTTCCCAATTTTGAACTTTCCAGCCATCTGAATTATGAACCAAATAAACCTCTTTTCTTTATGCATTATGCAGCCTCAGATATTATGTTATAGTAACACAAAATGAACTGAGACATCAGCCATTTTTGAAAGGATACAAATAAAATTTTATCTATTATAGTAACTATAAACATATTGTAGTAGAAACACCTAAAGTATTCCACTTTATTTATTTTCTAACATTCCATATTATTCTCATCAATGTTCCTCAAACTATGCTTAAGCTGTATTTTTCATTAAATGTGTTATCTTGTTTTAACCTTTTATAGTTTAAATTATAGTGATGTTCTATCATTAATTTTTTGATAGTAGCATTTTCCTATAAATGATTAACAGCTAGCTTTGAAAATTTTTAAGATTTATTTGTATAAAAATATATTTGATTGAGGCCGGGAATGGTGGCTCAAGTCTGTAATCTCAGTACTTTGGGAGACCAAGGAAGGCGGATCACAAGGTCAGGAGATCAAGACCATCCTGGCTAACAAGATGGAACCCCATCTCTACTAGAAATACAAAAAATTAGCCAGGTGTGGTGGCGAGCATCTGTAGTCACAGCTACTCGGGAGGCTGAGGCAGGAGAATGGCGTAAACCCTGGAGGCGGAGCTTGCAGTGAGCCAAGATCTCGTGCCACTGTGCTCCAGCCTGGGTGACAGAGCAAGACTCCGTCTCAAAATTTTATATATACAAAAATATACTTTATATATATATATATATACACACACACACACACTTTACCAGATAGCTGGTAAAGTATTGTTTCTGGGTATGTCTGCAATGGTGTTGCCATAGGAGATTAACACTTGAGTCAGTAAAGTGGGAGAGGAAGACCCAGCCTCACTCTGGGTAGGCACCATCCAACCAGCTGCCAGTGTGGCTAGAACAAAGCAGGCAGACAAAGGTGGGATAAGCTGGCCTGCTGAGTCTTCTGGTTTTCATCTTTCTCTTGTGCTGGATGCTTGCTTTCCTTTAACATCAGACTTGCTGCTCGCTGGCCTTTGGAGTCTTGGACTTACACCAGTGGCTTGTGGGGGACTCTCAAGACTTTGACCACAGACTGAAGGTTGCACTGACAGATTTTGTACTTTTGAGGATTTGGAACTCGGACTGAGCCACTGCTAGCTTACTTTCTCCTCAGCTTACAGATGGCTTATTCTGATACTTTGCTTTTTAATCATATGAGTCAAGTATTCTTAATGAATTCCCTCACTATCAGGAGAACAGCATGGGGGAAACCACCTGCAGGATCCAATCACCTTCCACCAGATCACTTCCTCAACATGTGAGGATTACAATTCGAGATGAAATTTGGCTGCGGTGCATAGCCAAACCACGTCACAATGGGATCATTTAGACAAAGACAAAAATCAAAGCTAGAGAAAGGAAAGAACATGTTAATGTGGACAGCATATGAGAGAACAATAAATGTTAAATTAGAAAAATAAACAGAACACAAAGTAAAGTCAATCTAATGATGTAATGCTTGGAGAACTTGGCTTTGGAGGAGAAGAAAATTCAGAGTTATTCTGAAGTAATCAGTTAGGAATAATCTCATGTGTACTTCAGTGATCAAGGATAAAGAATTTGGGCAGAACAATAATACACATCTCTAAAGAAACAAGGCTTGAAGTTGGAAGACAGAGAATGAGAAACTATAGTAGTACAAAGTGAATATGATCAAGATTTTTGTGAAGATTTTGATAGATGAGAAACTTTTATCAAAAAAATATAAGTCAATAAAACATGGAATTAGATTTGGACAAAACGTTTGAGGAATTTTAGTCTACTTCAGCCGTGTACTTAGTACTAATGATGTTCCAGGAATAGTTTTGAATAGTTTAGTTCATTTATTAAATTAGAATATTCATTCAAAGGAATGTTATTATTGAAGGTATTGCTTTTTTTTTTTCACTCTAACACCCATTGTTACCACAGTAAATTTAATTTATGCCAACTATTAAAGGTCTAACCCTTTTGCTAATGAACAGTTCAGGACTGTAGATATGGCCCATTTTTTGGAGAATGATTTGTGAGAAGTCTACTGTAGGCATCTGGAACAAAGAGTGGTGGGAAAGACAAAATGTCTCTTTTTCCTTGGGCTTTGTCATGTTTGCAGACAATCCTTTAGAACAGCTATAAGCACCATGCTATTAGCACAAGAATGAAGTCAAAAATCAAAGATGGCAATTCTTTTCTAATTATTAATGATACAGGAATACTTTCAGAATACTCATCCTAGGATTAAAACGTCTCATGAGTTCTCAATTTTGTCAAAATCCAGAATTTTTATTTAATAGTTATTTATTCATTTCTTTCCTTTATAAAATTATGTGAATGAAGAACACTGAATGGCATCCAGATGTATAAACAGTTTTTCACTTTCTTTATAAGACATAAAAATTATGTTACATCCCTTTAACCTCTAAATGGAAGAAAAAACGCAAAGATAGAAAGACAGTAGCTTGGTGGTATGAAATTAACAGCTTGGCATCTGTAGCAGATATCTACTTACTGCCAAATATTTACTCAGAGAAAAACATTCTTTGCTGTCAAATTTTATTAGGGCTTGCACTGAACAAGGAAAATATCTCTTAGGAATATTTCTTGTTTGACAAGAAATGAACACAGTGTCATTTTGCTTTCTCTTTGGGGAAAGATGAAAATAAACACTTATTTAAGTAATTGTGAGATCTTTAAAATTTAGACATTCTGCTTATCAAAAACGAATCGTGGGATATAACATAGCATCAAATAACAACTGCAGCTACCCACCAATATTTCCTTGGTATTCCTATAATAGGCAAAAGACTTGGCTGGGGGAATATCAGGTAGCTAATTTTGATTGCAATGTGGTTTGGGAATGAGAATAAACAGTGTGCTATCAGAGCTTCCATGGTATAGTGTTGTGCTTTGGGATTTAGCACCTGGGAAGTTTGAACTGCGATCTCTCCAAATACGAGCAGACCTTACATTTGCTGTTCTGTTGGTGATTATTTACTTTTGGCTTTCTTTAAACCATTCAACCAAATTGCTATTTGGTGTTTACTATGTAAAAATTGTTGCAATAAATGCATCCTAATTCTAGGCATTTCACATTTTTCTGTTCTATATTTCACATTATTTTACATTATATTGACATTATCAACATCCTTCTTATTTGACATCATCTAATAGAAACAGTCATTATTTTTTACAATGACACTGCACATATATACATAGGACGTGGCAAGGGGAGTTAGAATTTAACTTTAAATCTTTTATTTTCAAGAAGATATGGGTTATTGCACATACCCTCTAACTAATAGGGATAAATGTCATGGTCATGAATAATATTATGCCAGATATTTTTATGTATTACAATATTGCAATTAATTCACTCTTTCTACTCCTTGACCAAACATAGTAGACTGAAAAACAAGATACCAAAAAATCTAGTTGATTTCTGAAGTCAGTCCTCCAATATCTATATATGAATACCTAGTCCAATACTTTGTCCTCTAGCTCAACAGTGTGATGAAGGCTCCAAACTTTCAGTTAGACAGGTAACTGAAGATCTATTGTACAGCATTGTGACTAACTATAATTAATAATAATGATTGTACACCTGAAAATTGCTAAGAAATATAGGTCTTTAATATTCCTACTACACACACAAAAATAAGTACATGAGGTGATATGTGTTAATTAGCTGGTCTTAATTATTTCACAATGTACACTTATATAAAAACATCAAGTTGTACAATGTAATTATATACAAATTTTATTGCCAATTATATCTTAATAAAGCTGAGGGGGAAATGGCTATAACAAATATTAATAAAGTAAAATTGAAACAAACAAAAAATAGTATGACACACAGTGCAAATGGCTGTCTTCATCCATGTTCCGCAAAGCTCATGTATCCTAAATTATACATGTAGATTATTCAATTCTATGCTTTTGAATTATACCTGTCTACATGGCATCTGTGGTCTATCTGTACACATCAGTTGTTGATGACTACGCATAAGCACCTTCTCTGAGACACCTAGACTACTTTTTTTTGAGTCAGTAGCATGTTTGGAGAAATGACCTCATTCCACATTCCTTGAATGGCTTCCTTCTCTTCCTCCTCCCTCACCCCCACATCTATCCTCTCCTACAGATGGCCTGTGACCTTTTCACTCCTGAGAAAGTTAAAACTCTAGGTGCTTCATCAGATCACATTCCACATCTTTGACCACCTTTAATCCATTTTCATCCCATTTTTACCACAACATCTTTCTGCTCAGCATTCAAAATTTCAATTCAGGCTTCTTCTCTTCCTTGTACAGCAATTATGCCACTCTTCTCCAAACCTCTACCCAGCAAAACTGTTCTTTATATTTTTATCACCATCAGTGTGTCACACAGGCAATATAGATTAGTAGAAAGAACTTACACTTGGATGTTGGAAACAGCTATGTGGCAATCAATATTATTATCTGTACAATATTATTAGCTGTACAATATTATTATCTGTATAATCATGATCATTAGCAAAAGTCTGCCATGCAGAACTCTGTTGTCTTGGCAGATATATAAGATACAAAAGAACACAAACATGCTAATGTATGGTGAGTGTTCCCAACTCCCATCCTCTCCAAAAGGTTACAGAAATCACAGAAGCCATGGCATGAAATAAAATAGTAATAGTTTGGTAGAAACATTAAACTGAAGCAAAGGGTGAATCGAAGAAATGAAAGCCCATTCACCATGATAAACCCAAAGTGTGTTGTCAGATAACTTCAGTTTCCACAAGGCATTTATGAATGCTCCACTGAGTTGAATAGTGGATTCATATGAAACCACACCAATGACTGAGGTTCTTATAATAAGAGGGAAAATTTGACACAGAGACACAGGGGAATGCCATGTGACAAAGAAGGTAGGGATTGGAGTTATGCAGCTACAAGCCAGAGAATGCTAAAGATAGCTACCATACCACCAGTATCTGGAAGAGACTAAGAAGGACCTTATCCTAGAGGCTTCAGAGTTCAGCACAGCCTTGCCAACATTATGATTTCAAACTTCTAGCCTCCAGATCAATGAGGGAATACATTTCTGTGGTTTAAAGCTACTTGGTCATTGGAAAAGTAGCATGCATTAATAGTAATAATAAGTATTGTCAGTACACAGTATATGCAGAGAATAGGGGTTAACATTCTGAAATTTAAAAAGTAGGTTTGTATCTCAGATCCACCACTTAGTACATTCTCTTGGAGCAAGTTGTTTATCCAATTCAAATCTTAATTTCCTCATGTAAAATGAAAGTAAGAATTATATTTTCTTCATATGGTTTTAGCAAGAAGAAATAAGATAAAGGATATAAATCAATGTCACAGTATCTGGCATATTATAAGAGTTCTATATATATATTCAAAAGATAATGACTCTACAAGAGTGACCCCAAAGTTCAAAGTGACACTTATAAAACAACCATTTGATCTCTTTCTCCTTCTTCACAGAACCACTAGCACCTCTCACATACGCACACTGGTTTAAACAATGACACATTTTCACATGGGGTCAAGCCAACAGCCAGCAATGCCTAGATGTCTACAATTCTCTAGCAATACTTTATCCTCTTGAAAATTGGAACTGACATAAAATGTCACTTATGAATGGGCTTGGAAGGTAAGTAAAAAACATTTTTTTAAACTATTTTACCCCTGTGCAGTAACTCGCCACCAATGAAGTCAAGAGACATATTTTCCTGACCTGTATGTCTATTTCATGAGCATATTGTCTTGCAAATAGTTGACTTCCATTAAGCTGTCAAAGGCAAGAAGATCTAAGAAAAATCAGAGAGAGCTCCTCAGTGACCATCAGAGATCTGGCTGACACAAGTGGTTGTTAATATGTCTAGTAATCACCTGGAAACTTTGTATTAAAGGAAAATTATTCAGCTACCATGCTTGTGAGATTATGATTTTTAGGGTGAGAAATCTGAGATTTTAACAGGTCCCTCATGTGATCCTGTTGCAGGTGGCCTGGGAGTCACATTTTGAGAAACGCTGGCCATATAAATAGGGAACAACAAGAGTCTGATAGTTTTGTTTTAGTATTCTTGAAACTTATTGGCAAATATACACATCTAAAGTCACTGACTTCGTTTTCAAGTACTTGGATCAAAATTCCACATATAAATATCTCACATCCCATTCTCTCACTGGTATCTCCCATCCACTCAACTAGGATGTAAGAACAAAAAGAAAAGTCCCTCAAACTGTTGTCTACATAGTAACTTAGCTAAAGCATAATTTTTAAAATAAGCCCATGAACTCAGGCTTTTACTTTTAGCCCCCGGGCAATCTCAGGATCTGTTCTAGCTTCTGAAGCATTATTTAAGAGTGGCTTTCAACCAGTGCTGCATTAGAATTGTGTGTGGAACTTTAAAAATCCACATTTCTGACCAATTAAATTGTAATTTTTGGTTGCCTTCACAGAGCATAAGGATTCTTGAATTAAATTTAATGTGCAGAAAAGATAGAGAACCCCTACTTGATCTGAACAGATTTATCAAAGGCAATGTGACCAAGGTCTCTGCCTGACAATAAGGAGAAAACTGCTATTTCTGAACACTCTGGAACTCTCAGACAAGACAACATCAAGATGTGTCAGAGAATATTTGTATATGTATGAGATTGTAGATAATGAGGTTCTCATATATTATGTATTCCAAGTCTCAGAAATAATCTATTTGAAAAAAAAAAAAAAAAAAACATGTGATCTAGTACAGATGAAGTCTAAGAGTAAAAAAAAAAAAAAAAAACACTATAACTCATGTTACTAGCTTAACATCCCAAGAAGAATGGAAACATATGGAGAATGAGATAAATTTTAATAGAACTCTAGTCTGCCTGAGACCTCATCTCTAAAAGAGTAAAGTTCACAAATGGGAAAATTCCATAACAAAAGTCATATTCCATATGTTTAGCTTTAGATACAGAGTATGTTTGCTGTAAAATAAATTGTTTTTATTAGAAAATCAGCATTACACTAATCAGTGGGACCCAGGCTTATAAATTATTTTTGTTTCTAATTTTTACTAAATATTGTCATCCTCCGATAGATTGAACAGTGAAGCCTGTCGTGATTAAAAACTACCCCAATACATTCTACTCCAACACACATACATCCATGAATATTTTTCCCTGAGAGGATCTCTATAGAAGATAAGTTAATTAAAAATAAACTATTGTGAGTATAACACTTTCTAGGTAAAAAGGATGAGATGATAATTTATTTTGTCCCCATAAATAAGACTAAACAAGATATGGGGCAGCTGTGTGTCAGGTATAACTATTAAAAATCTGAGCCCTAGTAAACTCAATCCAGTGAAATCTGATAAAAACAAGTGGTTATATTTAAGAAGGCTTGAAATAAAGTGTCTTTATCTATTTTAGAAGTCGCTCTTTTCACATAATTTTACTCTTCACCTGAAATATGTATATATATATTTATTATTTTTAATAAGGAGAAAAGAGATAAATTATAAATGTTTGCTTCACATAGAAAAAAAGTGATTGCCTGAGGTGTTCATTTATTTCTTTTAGTTATAAATGAAAAAGAGGCCTAGTCACCTATTTAATTTATCTCAGAAAATACTAGAACTGGATAAATGGATAGAAATATTCTGAAACTAAAGGCCAAAATTAAAATTTTCAAATAAAACCTAGGTATGTATTTCATTTACTTTAAGAAAATACGTATCTACTTAAAATTATAAACCTACTAGAGAATAAATTATTTAGGAATACTTACACATTTCTATATGGAATGTTTTGGCATAATGAAACATTATCTTTCAATACCTCTCCATATATTTGCTCAGGATTATTTCTGACTGATGGCGATGCTTTGACTCATCATTGATTATTTTACTACAAAGAACTTCCTGAAAACCTTTAATGGTCATCATTTTGGCTTTACGATAAAGATGGTACAAACCATGATTTCCTCATCAACAGCCTTGCATCATGCTAGATATATTTAAATTATGAGATGTTGTCACTGGGAGCCACGAAGTGTCTGTAGCTATCAGGATTAAAGAACAATCACAGGAGCAAGTAATCAATCTCTGATAGGCCAGACGTACCAAAGAAATACAGTCTATAAAACATAATCTTTGACATCTCATTTCAAAAAAACTGCATGAAAGAGAAACAATTTACCATTCATTCCTAGGCAAGCAGAGCTCACAGTGTTGAGGCATCAAACTAAGGTCTTAAAGGATACACTTGTCACTTGGAAAATGTTCTAAGACCACTCTACAAATTGTAAAAGCTACCAACCATCAAGGAAAAAAATGAACCAATTTTCTAAAGGTGACAAATTCCATAAGTTACACCAATTTTCTGGGCAGCTATGTCTCAAACAAACGGCAAATTTGACCTTTTTAGTGTTATAAGTGCTGCAAACTCTGAAATGAATTGATACACTTTTTAAAAGGGGGGATATGTTTTTTATATATCATAGGTTCTCACTTCAGACATTTTAGTAATGTCTAAAATTATGGTATGGTTATATTATCCCTGACAAGGTCACAGTATTTGTCATCTTATAACGGGGATAACCAATCGATGAAGTCTACCTAAATAAGGATTACCTTGTGAAATATCGTTGGGGAAATTGTTAAAAGGACTAAATGTGATTGGGTTAAGTAGCTTCTACAAAGTGCGTAATCTTCTCGTATGTCCTCCGCAAATTACCTTGAGGTGATAGTTTTGTGATAAAAAATCTAAAGAAACTGCTCTATTTTATTTATATATATGTGTGTGTGTGTGTGTGTGTGTATATGTCTATACATATACGTGTGTGTGTGTATATATATATATGTGTTGGTTCTACTGATACAAGAAAATAACAATTTAATCAAATGGGCATCTACCTATTAGCTGAGTGATCATCTGCTCATTTCAGGCAATAAATAGATTTTGAAATTGTATAGTAATGAATCAATTAAAATACCATTGCTTTCAGTTTTCTTTAAGTAAAATGATTTCAGGGAAAAAAAATTAAAAAAGAAAATGTTACCGAAAATTTTATAAAAGATTTAGAATGCAAAGTAAATTATCTTAGGAGATAAAATCATTATATAATAGAAATCATGATCATCTTAAATTTTCAATGTATTTTTATTACTTAAATCATTTACAACCTTAGCCCCTTATCAATTGATGTTTTACAGTTTAATTTATTCATATGATATATATTTCATTGTCCTAATGAAATCACAGCTACGAGAAATCTTATTGTTTATTGGAGGAGACTTAGAAATTTCCAGATATATACTTGATTTTATATTGCAGTTAGATTTGCAAATAGCAAATTTATTAAGAGGTTGATTTACAGTCTATATACAAGCACACTTCATTTTATTGTGGTTCACAGACTTTCATTTTTTACACATTGAAGGTTTGCGGCAACCCTGTGTGAGCAACTCTACCAGTGCTATTTTTCCAACAGCATGTACTCACTTCATTTCACTGTGTCACACTGTGGTAATTCTCACACTATTTCAACCTTGGTCATTATTATTACATCCTTTGTGATTATCTGTGATCACTCGTCTTTGATGTTACTATTGTAATTTTTTTGGGGGCATTGCAACCCACATCCATATAAGACAGTAAACTTAATTGATAAATGTTGTGTATGTTCTGACTGCTGCAGAGACTGGCTGTTCCTCCTTCTCTCTTCTTCTGCATTTACTAAGACACAATAATATTGAGAATGGGCCAATTAATTACCTTACAGTGGCCCCCAAGCATTCAAGTATCTCACTTTAAATCCAAACCTAGAAATAATTAAGCTTAGTGAAGAATACATATTTAAAGACAAAATAGGACAAAATCTAGGTCTTTTGTGTCAAATAGTTAGCTAAACTGTAAATACTAAGGAAATTCTTGAAGGAAATTCAAAGTGTTACTCTACTAAACACATAAATAATACGAAAGTGAAACACTTTTATTGCTGATATGGAAGAAGTTTGAAAGATCTGGATGGAAGGTCAAACCAGGTGCAACATTCCTTTAAGTCAAAGCCTCATCAAGAAAAAAAAAAAAAACCAAGTCCTAAATCTCTTCAACTCTATAAAATCTTACAGAGGTGAGGAGGCTGCAGAAAAAAAAAAAAAAAAAAGTTGCAGCTAGCAGGGGTTAGTTCATGAGGCTTAAGGAAAGAAACCATCTTCATAACACAAAAGTGCAAAGTGAAGCAGCGAGTGCTGATGTGGAGCTGCAGCAAGTTATGCAGAAAAATCTAGCTAAGATAATTGGTGAAGGTAGATACACTAAACAGGTTTTCAATGTAGGTGAAACAACCTTCCATTGAAATAAATTATCATCCAGGACTTTTATAAGTAAGAGGAGAAGTCAATGCTTGACTTCAAAGCTTCAAAAAGCAGGCTGACTCCCTTGTTAGAAACTAATATAGCCTCTGACTTTAAGGTGAAGCCAATGCTCACTTATCATTCAGAAAGTCCTAGGACCCTTAAAAATTTGGTTAAATCTACTCTGCCTCTGCTCCATAAATATAGCAACGAAACCTGGATGACAACACATCCTTCCACAGCATGGTTTACTGAATACTTTCAGCCCACTATTGAGACCTACTTCTCAGAAAAAATAATAATAATAATAATAATATGTTCCTGGTAACTCAAGACCTCTGATGTGGATGTACAAGGAAGGAAATGTCATTTTCATGAACGCCAATACAATATCCATTTTGCAGCCCATAAATCAAAGAGTAATTTTTATGTTCAAGATTTATCACTAAAAATACATTTTATCAGACCATAGCTGCCATAGATAGTTATTCTTATAATGAGTCTCGGCAAAGTACGTTGAAAACCTGCTACAAAGGTCTCACCATTTAGATGCCATTAAGAACATTCATGATTTATGGGAAGAGGTCAAAAGGTCAACACCAACAGGAATTAGGAAGAACTTGATTCCAACTTCATGGATGACACTGAGTAGTTCAAAACTTCAATGGAGGAAGTAACTGCAGATGTGGTAGAAATAGCAAGGGAACTAGAATTAGAAGCAGAGCATGAAGATATGACTGAATTGCTGCAATCTTATATAAAACTTGAACAGATGACGAGTTGCTTCTTATGGATGAACAAAGAAAGTAGTTTCTTGAGATGGAAAAAAACTCTTGGTGAAGGTTCTGTGAACACCTTTAAGATGATAACAAAGGATTAAGAATATTACATGTATTTAGTAGATAATGCAGCAGCGGAGTTTGAGAGGATTGACTAATTTTGAAAGAAGTCTTGTTTTGGTTAAAATGCTATCAAACAGCATTGCATGCTACTGAGAAATCTTTTTTGAAAGGAAGAATCAATCAATGCAGGAAAATATTTATTTTCCCTTGCATTTATGAGATTACCACAGTCACTTCAGCCTTTAGCAACTACCGTCATCAGTGAGCAGTCATCGACATCAAGGTAATACCTTCCAATGGCAAAAAGATAACAAATCACTGAAGTCTTGATGATCATTAACATTTTTAACCATAAAGTATTTTTTAAATTAAAAAAGCTTTCTAGATATATGCTATGAAACAGTTAATAGACTAAACTTTAGTATAAACATAATTTTTATATGCACTGGGGAAAATTTTGCATAACTTCTTTATTGCAATATTGACTTTATTGTGGTCTGGAACCCTACACACAGTATCTCCACGGTATACATTTTTTCCCCCAAATATTTTGTCACCTAATGAAAATAGCTACCTACAGAATAAAGCGACAATTATCTAATTTCCACAACACAAATTAAAAATACAAGTTCCGGGGTATTGGACCATGGATACGATGAACGTTATTTTTAACCAGTTTACTTTCTAAAGAACATCTCTCTGATGAATTATTTCCCTGAGGCAAATGTATCATTGAAATTTTCAATAACACAACTTCCTGCACTATTAAACAGTGAATATCTAAAAGAAACAAATAACATATTAGTACTTATTAATCATATGAGCATATATGCACATACAAACTAGCTTGGGTAAAATATAAATATTTTAAAAATTCAATCACTTAGTTTGGGAGAGAAGTACTGAAGAGGGCATCTATATTTTGCCCAATATCCAAAACTATTTATATAGTTTACATCCCTTCCATCACCAGCCCTTCCTCAGTGGCATTCAATGTTAATAGTTTCCTGTGAATTATACTAACAATTTTCTAAGCATTATGTAAGAAGCAGAACATACTGACAGCATTTATTTGTTCTGTGAGGGATAAAACAATGAAATAAGATTTAGAAGTTCTCTCTCTCTCTTTTTTTTTTTTTTTTTTTTTTGAGACGGAGTCTCCCTCTGTTGCCCAGGCTAGAGTACAGTGGGATGGTCTCAGCTCACTGCAACCTCTGCCTCCCAGGTTGAACCCATCCTTCTGCCTCAGTCCCCCTAGTAGCTGGGATTACAGGCATCTGCCAACATCACTAGCTAATTTTTGTATTTTTAGTAGAGATGGGGTTTCGCCATGTTGGCCAGGCTGGTCTCAAACTCCCGACCTCAGGTGATCCACTCGCCTGGGCCTCCCAAAGTGCTGGGATTACAGGCATGAGCCACTGCTCCCAGCCAGAAGTTCTCTCTTAAAGATCTAGTAATCAAGCAACTTTAGGGAAAATGATTTACAATGTGTTTACCATCTAGAAATACTTTGTTTCCTTGTCATGTGTACATAGCATTTTTTCCTGTTGTTATTTACAAATACAAATATGTAGATAAAGCATTTTTTCCTGTTGTTATTTACAAATACAAATATGTAGATATTCCATAGAAGAAAGTCAGAACATATACGAGTTAATCAGCCTAGAACTGTCCTCCATTTCTATTTACCCTAGAAGGCTCATTCCATTGTTTCAACTTTGAGGAGATTCAAGAGATTCTCAAGACTTTGAAACCACGGTTATGAAAATATTCAAACTTTCTGTTTTTTCTATTCTTCTCTAAAAAGGATATGATAATGCCACTTACATAACAGCGATGCTGTGAGCATAGGTGAAATTATGTATTTATTTATATTTTTTCTTCAATTTTTAAGTTCTAGGACACATGTGCAGGATGTGCAGGTTTGTTACGTAGGTAAATGTGTGCCATGGTGGTTTGCTGCACAGATTAACCCATCACCCAGCATCCATTAGATATTCTCCTTGATGCTCTCCCTCAACCTACCCCACTCAACAGGCACCAGTGTGTATTGGTCCCCCGCAAGTGTCTATGTGTTCTCATAATTCAGCTCTCACTTATACGTGAGATCCTGCAGTGTTTGGTTGAAATTGTTTATTTATAATTCTTCACTGAAATATTATTTTATTTGGAATTAATATAAAAACTGCTTTGATTATAAAACTATATCCTAGCATCAAAACACCATTATAAACACCATTATAAAAAGCAAACATTATAAAATGTTAACATTTGACAATTGCAATACATGAGTTTCTGATTGAAAACTTTACATTCAAATGTAGCTAGTTTAAACAACTTCACGTATGTTAGAATAAGGTAAAGAGCAGACCACGTGCTGGTGTGTGTGTGTGTGTGTGTGTGTATGTATGGGTGTGTGTTTAGTCTTTATTTAGGTATAATGATGGCACTCCTTAGAGATAGTAGTAATAATTCATCATTTTCTCAAGGTATATTTTATATATGCTCTAGGCATTTTATTGTAATATCTCAAAAATATTTTTACAAAAATTTCTGATAAATACTACGAACTCAAGCTTACACATGAGGGAGCTGAGGCTTACCCAGTTTAATTGACTTTTTAAATGATACATACTTAGAAACTGACAAAGATTTTATTCAAACTAAGAGCTATCTTGTTCTTAAAGACATTCATTATTCAATAAACATTAAATCAGACAATAACAACACAACATTTATTGTAATAAAATAATGTTATTGGAGTAGAGAAGCAGGCATTCTTAATATAAAATGATAATAAAAATCTTTCTTAAAAGCCCTAAAACTGAATATTGGTTTGCTTTCTTAAGGTAAAATATTTAATATATGTTAAATATATTCATATTTTAGTGTAAGATATAGTTCATAAATTCACATTCCTATATTATTATATATAACCAACATGAAAACTAATGTATATTTCTAGAAATCCATTAACAAATACTAACATATTGATCTTAATTTCATAGCTATAGAGTGTTAGTAGTGAATATTATAATGTCTTGGAGAAAAGTTTGCAGATAACTGTGATCATCATGATGTTTTAATGTTAACAGTTTTCCATATTAGCTTCAAATCTCATTAAAAGTAAAAAAAAAAAAAAAATAGAGATTCAGCTTAAGTTTCAGTTCTTCCCTATCTACACTGTGATCACTACCTCACTAAAGTTAAATGTGTGAAGTAGATCTATGTATGTTTAGAACAAATTAAAATCCTGATTCAATATTTTTATACCCAGAGCCCTTATGAAATACTTGCATACCACACCCATCATTATCATCATCAACAACAGCTAAAATAAAATGTGCACTGTGAATATTTCCCCGAACTATGATTTCCTTGGCTTCCTTAAGTCTCAGATTTAAGGTTGCTAACTTGCTAATCAAAACTCCTATGGAGATGAGAGCCAGCTTTAACTTCTACAGCCCTTATGGCTCTAACATGATGATTTACAAATCTATTTGCATAAAAGATTTTTCAGAGGAGTTTTTAAGCAATTTTGATGCCTCCCCACTCCATTCCTATAAGCAGATCAGTGAAATTTGGTGGTCTAATTAAATGTGCCTGCCAGAAAACTACAGTAAATATCATTCCTGATGGAGAAATTTAGAAGTATTTTTCTAACAATTGAGAAAAACAAAAATGCTTACTATTGCCACTTTGTTTAAAACCGTAAAGTTGGTTCTAACCAAAGTAGCAAGAAAAGCAGTAAAGTGTAGGAAAGAAGGAACAAACTTTAATTTTCACTAAGGTTAAAAAAAAAAAAAACACACACTTGTTCAAAAGAATGTATTTTTAATTGGAATGAAAACTGACTTCTTTTCTTATCTCACAGATTAAAATTGGATACAATAATCAAAATTTGTAATGATGGACCTAAATCAAAAGAAAATATATTAAATTATACATTTCCACATAAGGAACGAGAGAAGTGCATACTAGATTCTAGGAAAACTCTTATTCTTTAATGGGATAAAACATAGGATTTTTTAAAACATGTATATGTAACATTTGATTGACTTCCTGTTGATGCCAAACAAATTACATTATGCCATCAATACTTTAAGTGAGTTGTATCTAAAGGAACAAAATAATACTCCTGTAGGTTCTCTCCAAGAATATTTTACATCTCAGATAAGATTTCCTCTAAGATTTTTGATGGATGTACATAGGCAGGCTTGAATTTAAGCTCTCATTGACTTCCAGCATCTTTTCCGACTTTTAAAGGGCACTTGCAAAATGAGGAAGTAAGGTGTCTGTGATCTGTGATGGTTTCATATGTCTCTGATACTTTTGGTTTTTCTCCAGGGTAAAAGGAGAACATAGTTCGGCAGCTTCATAGCAGGAGCGCTTTGAGGAATTACTCAGCGGGGCCAGCAGGAATTAAAGAGGAGTGACAGGCAGACCTGTTCGCCCCTCTGAAAGAATGAATGTAAGGAAATGCTTTTGCCTCTTCTCAGCTTTAAGGCATATGAACAAGGTCTCTATAGAGTTTTTCAGAAGCAGTATTTAGTTCACTTTCTATTTGAGTTACAAGTTGTGGACATTGGGTAAATAGTCTGTGCTTTTCTTTTTTTAATTAATAATTTGAGAGCTTTCACATATTAGGGTGTAGAAATAGCAAGAAGTCCCTCACTCATGATTTAACAAAAAGACCTTTTGTTTTTTGCTCTTCTATATATTGCCTCCTAAATTTGGATTCCTGACGCAAAGACTTCAAAGTTAATTTGCTAAGTGGGACATCATAATTAACATTGTGAATCATCCGTAGTTATAGATGATACTGTCTACCTCAAAAAACAGTGTACCTGGTACCTATTCAATATCATAAATTGATTAGTCTCTACCTCAAATTTTAAAGATTACATTGAATTAGAGAATAAATTGAAATCATAGTCAATAAACTGGGGGGGGGGGTTCACATATCTCTGTCTTAAAGCTAAAGTTTTAAGTATCAAAAGTATATTTTTGTTTATAATTGTTTTCTCAAAAGTGTTTTGAAGTAATGGGCAGGAATATTCCCATTTAAAGTTTAAATATTATATATAGTGCAGCAGTAATACATATTTGAAAATATAAGTGCCATGAGGGCAAATTTCTTTTCTGTTTTGTTCCCATCTATATTGTCAGAGTCCAGAAGAGCTCCTGGTTCCTAAGAGTGTTCATTTGATAAATGCCTAAATCTGCATTATTTAATACCAAATTCATATGATAGCATTTTATTTTAGCATGAATCAATAGCTTAAAATAATAAGAAAAGAGAAAGGATCTCATCTGTTATTAGTAATATATTTAAGAAATGGACTTTTAAGAATATCACATTTCCAGTGTTGTGAATAGATAAAGTGAGCAATTATTTTCATCTTTGAGCTAAAATAATTAAAGTTTGCTTCATATAGCCTGTTAGAGTTTCCCATTGTTACCTTTTAAAGTAATATTAAAGGAGCTACTTTTTAAAGGATTTTCCCCCATAGTCTCATAAAGTCAGAAAATATCTACTTCCCCACAGTTTTGTTCTTACTGTTTTCAAGGAACCAGAAAGGGATTTTGAAAGTTCCTTGTTTAAAAACAGATGCAAAACCTAATTAACTTTTTATTTAAGGCTTCAAAGGACAATGATTAAAAGTAAATTTTATTACCACTGGCCCTCACAAATGACTAGACATCCACATAAGCAATCTAATAAATGAGGAATCTCATTCTTTCTAATAATATGTTATATTTACATTTCAAAAACTTTTCTTATGTTTTACTTAAAATGAATAATGGATATAAAAAATAGATTAAGAATCTGCTATTCAGTGATTATACTTAGTTTTCCATTTTATTCCTTTGCAGTCCAAATTTGATGCAAAATCCACACACACACACAAAAATACCATTCAGAATAGACATGTCATCTTAGCTAATTAAAAATATGGCAACCCAAAGATCTCCTGGTACAGTCTTGGCAGTTAGTTCCATAAGAAGACGAAGACATTACAAAGTGAATTAGAATGATGCACTGTCCCCATAGCCATGAACAGTCAGTTTTTATGTTTAACCAGATTATGACGTTGAGAGCATTACTGTTCACAGAGAGCATATAGTACATGCCAAGTTGATTTTATTTGTAATCTAGCTCAATTAGATACAAGGAAAACCATAGTAACCAAGCTAGAAATGATGCTGTCAGAGGAATTCCCTCTGATACATTTTATCTTCCCAAGTTGGAGTTCATACCTCAGAGAAAGTGTTTTTTGTTTTTGTTTTTGTTTTTTCCTCTGGACCAAACCTTATCTTCCTATCATGTAATCATCCAGGGAAAACTGAAGCTAACGGCTACTCTCTTGAATTTATTCTGGCTTATATTCAAAAACTAAACTATTGCCCTTAAAAAATACTTAAGCTTCACTAGATGAAAATCTTTTGGATGGTTAAAATAAACATGATTCAAAATATTACCTCCAAATAAAAGTAAATTCTATTTCAGAACTGCTATAAATATATATTGTATTGCTTTCCAAAGAAAAGGAATTTTATAATACATTTTAACTGGATCTTTTGAATGAATGATTACTCTGAATGTATATTCTTAGAATATACTCTAAGTATCCTAAAATCTAATTTAGTTCAGTTTGGAGAATTTCCTCCAGGTGACATGAAAGAGATAAATAATATCTCCAATTCAAGCATTATACTTGGGTTGGAAATATCTTGAAGTAAATATGACTGTCTAAGAACCATTCATTTTCATATTTATATATATATCACCAATAAAAAAGACTTCCAGGTAAAAAGAAAGAATAATGCATACAGCATAGATTCCAGCATTTTTATGTGCTATCAAACTTCATTAGAGTATAGAAATTCATTATTATTTACAATCTGGAAAGCAAATGATTTTAAAACACAATGGTTCATACAAAAACAAACATATCACCTTCAAGGTATTTTTCAGTCATGACTTTCTTCAGCTATCAGTTAATAAAATTGATTGCCAGTTTTTCATATTCACAAATTCTAAAAGGAAACCACAAACATTAAATTGGTTTTGTTGTGTGATAATTTTATATAATTTATATAAGTGGATAACATCTAAGTTGTAGTCCTTATTGGTGGGAAATTACTTTATGTTTCAGCTTAATTTATTGTTTGGAGATAACTTATTTATAACTAAAAATAAAATGTAACATGGGAATTTCGTTAACTCATGTGGACTACAGTGAGGTAGTATCATGAGACTTATGATTTTATGTGGCTCAAAGTGGTACAACTGCACACTCAAATCAGTTTTACTGTAGCCAGGTATCAGAGTAACAAGAAAACAGTGGGAAAAGAAGTTCCAATACCCTTTTATTTACTGATTTTTTGTAGGTAGTAATCTTATATCTATAAAATTACCTTTGCTAGATTAAGTAGTTTATATAGTAGATAAATTTAGTGCTGGGGATAATTTCAAAAGAAAAGGCTATCAATACTAATTGCAAAGAGAGACAAATCAAATAACCACACAAATTCACATTCTACTTTATAATAAGATTTGGCGGAGGAAAACCAAACTTAAAGTAACACTGACTTTTCCAACTACACTTAAAATAAAAAATTGAATGAAGAGAAAAACATAGAGTCATCATGAGCAGAATACTAAGATGGGTATGTGTGCGTGTGTGTGCCTTTGTGCATGTTTCTGACTTTTATCAATAGTTCTTAGACATATTTAATCCCTCAGGACCAGATTCTCAAGAGTATAAATCTTTTCCATGCACCAAATCAGCATTGGGACAGTGTTTAAAATCTCCAAACACAGTTTCAAGAGAGAAACAGGCTTTAATGAGAATATATGGGACTACAAAGAAATACGCTGAAGTGAATAGCCAAATTGTTTGAAATGTCTTGAAAGTAATAGTTTTCTCAGTGTAATGTGAATTTAAAATAAATATGATTCTATGTGCTCTGAGAACTAAAGCCAAGTTCTTATTTGTATATCAATTGAGTTATTTTACTATTTTCCATTTCAATGTTTTAAAATATACATTAAAATGAGTCTTGTTTCAATTAGATATCTGGCTTAAAACGAAGTATTTCTCATGTAATTTTATGTAAAATATCACCTCTAATTCTCCATTTCCTTCACTCTGTTTCTTTGTCCTAATAGTTTTAATAATTATACATATAACATTCATTTGTTAATTTAGTCTCTTCCCTCAAATATTATCAATCCCTTGAAAGCATAGGTTTTGTTTGTTTAACTCACAGCTTTATTGTCAGCAACTGATACAATAAAGGAATAACTGATTTTGAAAATTAGTTAAATTACCCAAAATCAAGTTGTTGATTTTTGGACTAACAGTGGTAAAATTTACTAAATTAGCAGATATCCTATTCCTAGAAAAATTCATACTTGCAAGGGCTTCAAGAAGGGGGAAGAGAAACAAACGAGTTTGAGTGCTTGACTGTCATGTGAAATCTTGATAGAGGTCATTTAAAAAAAAAATCAAAATTTTACCTCAGTATAATACTGCCACATCAAAATCATTCTATATGAAACAAATTATATTAGCATTAAAAGACTACTTTATAACTACTCCACTGGGAAGAAGGCAGAGGTTTAGAATTTTGCTAGCTTTGGTCACAAGCAGATTAACAGGATAAAAACAGAATCTAGTAGAAAGGAAATAAAAGAAGAAAGGAATAAGAGAAATAATTAAAAAGAAATGTCATCCTGGATACTTCATAGTGGTGTAGAACAACAAGTGGTAAACATAGTAATCAATATGAAAATAACATAATTTTAAGATGAATGCAAACTCATCTGGACACCAAATATGTTCATTATTTGGGTAACGGTAAGACAGACATAGAGTTATTACTGGAAATTGATTTTGCTTCTCACTATTCCATACATCCTGAAGCTTGACAGTAGGGTTCTATGAGAAAAACTCTGACAACACAATAAAGGTCAATTTCCTACATATGGGAAGAAAGAGATCTTAAGGACATGATAGGGATAAATAAAATGTGAATGCATTTTTTTTTCTCTTCCTGGCTTGTAAGGATGCATCCAGTTATACTTTCCTTATTAAATTTTCAACATTTTAGGGTATTTGAGAGAGATGGTTAACTTCATCTAAACATACCCAACAAAATAACAAATACACATATACAATCTCTTTCACTTTTTCTCTGTCTCTTCCCCTGCCCCCAAGTTAATTTAATAAGCTATTTCAGAATAAATAATTCAATGACTTACATTCTTTAGCATTTTTTTTCTGTATATCACAAATATAGAGACAGATAATTACACCAAAAGTTAATGGCAGTAAGTTCAAAGATATACACAAATGAGACATTTCATTTATAGTTAATAATAGGAAAATATTTAATCTAAGAGCAGGAAACTGATCTCTTTCATTTAAATTTTTAAAAAATAATTTTCCACCATCCAGAGAAACACTTCTTAAATTGACTTGCAAACTTAGAAGCTAAAAGACTTTTTGGCTTTTCTCATTAAATGTCTAATATTTTACTTAAGGGAAATATCAAACTCCTGTATTTAGAGTTTGCACCAGAAAACACACCTAAGAATTATTAGCTATTTTGCAATTACTTAGTTGCCTTAAGAATGATCTAGTTATTGGTCAGGTGCAGTGGCTCATGCCTGTAATCCTAGCACTTTGGGAGGCCAAGGTAGGCAGATCACTTGAGGTCAGGAGCTTGGGACTAGCCTGGTCAACATAGTAAAACCGCGTCTCTACTAAAAATACAAAAATTAAGCGGGTATGGTGGGGCATGTCTGTAATCCCAGCTGCTCAGGAGGCTGAGGCAGGAGAATCGCTTGAACCCTGGAGGAGGAGGTTGCAGTGAGCAGAGATCGAGCCAGTCTGGGCAACAGAGCCAGACTCTGTCTCAATAAAAGAAAGAATGATCTAGCTATTATTTTTGCCAGGTTTCCTTTCTCTCTGTTCTGTTTACTTTGGAAAGACAGATTTTGAAAGGCAATAAATAGGCTTTTGCCATTTCTGTCCACATTTCTAACGTAACAGAAATCTATATGTATATTAAATTGTGACTTTTGTGTGTACTCAAACATACAATCTTGAATAAGGCTCTTTTAAATGTCTATTCTTTTAAAAATTATGGTTGTTCTTTTTATTTCATGTGCTAGTTTGGGATAGCAAAGAACTAACAAAATTCCCCAGCGACTATGCAAGAAAGAAGGATGGGGCAGAGCTCAACCAAGAGCACTACCAGTTTTTGATTTAAAGGAAGCAGACAACTAGAGTTAAGCAGAAAGTCAATTAGGGCACCACTTCCTTTGCACTTCTGGATTGAATCCAATTCTGTTGAAACATCTAAAATTGATAAATCGAAAGTCTCTACGCTTGTTTTACTCTCCTAGGATCTTTTTGGAGCACATCATATCAACAGATCCTTGCAATTATTAATTAAGTCACATAAAAATTTCCATGATGAAGAGATGCCTTTTGAAAATATACATATTTACAGTATTTATTTTGTATAGATTTATATAAACAAACTTGATATAGATACAATGGTTAAGTGAAGTTCATGAGTTGAGATTCTAAGTGATTATATTACTTTCTCACTCTAAATTAACTGATTCATATGCAAATTCATTATAATCAAATTTCATCATTCTATTGTCAACATCATTTTAACAATATAGTAAAAAATTATTATAAGGAAAATCATAAAAATTTAAAACTAGGTCAAAAGAGTAATGCAAAGTAATTTTAAATTAAATGAGAATAAATTATAAACTATTCTCTATTAGACATAATTAAGAAGAAATGCATTTTTTGAAAATTAATAGGTATTTCATTTGAATATTCACAATGCTTACCATGCAATGCTATTAAAAACTGGTGGATTTCATATACAAGAATAAAAGTCTGGCCTTTTCTCTTTTAGGTTTCACAGTCTTAGTCCTTCCTTCAGTGAAATAGTTAAATAAAATAACTATTTTATTTTATTTAACTATAAAATAAAATAAAAAGAAACTATAAAATAAAATAAAAGAAACTATAAAATGAAAGAAAAGAAAAATAAACTATAGGCCGGGTGCGGTGGCTCACGTCTGTAATCCCAGCACTTTGGGAGGCCGAGGCGGGTGGATCACAAGGTCAGGAGATCGAGACCATGGTGAAACCCCGTCTCTACTAAAAATAGAAAAAATTAGCCGGGCGCAGTGGCGGGCGCCTGTAGTCCCAGCTACTCGGGAGGCTGAGGCAGGAGAATGGCGTGAACCCGGGAGGCGGAGCTTACAGTGAGCCGAGATTGCGCCACTGCACTCCAGCCTGGGCGACAGAGCAAGGCTCCGTCTCAAAAAAAAAAAAAAAAAAAAAAAAAAAAGAAAAATAAACTATAAAATAAAAGAAAACAAAACTATACATATTCTAGGCAAAATGATAACTTGTTTCTATTCAACAATGAACAACAAATAATTTCTATCTTGTACATCTTTAAAAATTTCCAACTAGCTGTCATATTCTGCTCTCCCACAATCAAAGTTTGGTATTCAAGAATTCCCTTTAGGAACTTTTACTCATGTCTCTGACTCTAAAGGCTGTCCACAATGACTGTTTTTTAAATAGCTTTGTTGAGTCTTAATTGTCGTATAGTAATTTCACATATGTAAAGCATACAATTTGACAAGCTTAACATATGTAAACATGAAACAACCATTACAATCAAGATAAAGGACATATGTGTCACCCCCAGAAGTTCCCTCGGACTCTGTTAAACCTTTTCCTTCTACTCCTCTCTGCTTTTGCCATTCCAGACATTCACTAATCTCCTTTCTGTCACAATAGATTAGTTTGGGATTTCTAGAATTATATATTTGTGGGCTTATAGAGCATGTACTGTTATTTTTGTCTGACTTTATTCACTCAGCCTGATTATTTTTCAGATTTATCCATGTGGTTGGGTATACCAATATTTCTTTTCCCTGAATTATGAATATACCAATGCACTGATGTACTATAATTTATATATGTGTATACACATCCAGCTCATGGTGGACATTTTGGTTTTATTATTTTGGTGCTATTACAAACCAAACTAGTGTGAACTTTCATGTATAAATCTTTGCATACACATATGCTTTTATTTCTTTTAGGTACATACTTAGGCTGGATTGGCAGGTTCATATGGTGGGCATATGTTTAATGATTTTAAGAAACTGCTAAGTTGATTTCCAAAACAATTGTGCTATTTTATTAGTTTTAGAAATTCTAATAGATGCGTGGTGGTATATCATTGTGGTTTTAGTTTGTATTTCCCTAATGATGTTGAGCACATTTTCATGTTGTTATTTTTTATCAGTATACCTTTTGGGGTTAAGTGCTTATTCATTTTTTTTTTTTCTTTTTTTTCTTTTTTTCTTTTTTTTTTTTGAGACGGAGTCTCGCTCTGCCGCCCGGGCTGGAGTGCAATGGCCGGATCTCAGCTCACTGCAAGCTCCGCCTCCCGGGTTCACGCCATTCTCCTGCCTCAGCCTCCCAAGTAGCTGGGACTACAGGCACCCGCCACCACGCCCGGCTAGTTTTTTGTATTTTTTAGTAGAGACGGGGTTTCACCATGTTAGCCAGGATGGTCTCGATCTCCTGACCTCGTGATCCACCCGTCTCGGCCTCCCAAAGTGCTGGGATTACAGGCTTGAGCCACCGCGCCCGGCCTTTTTTCTTTTTTTTAAGTAGGTTATTTTATTATTTAGTTTTGAGTTTTTAGTACATGCTAAAAGATATATGTCTTTTATCAGATGTGTTACTGGGAAAAAACTTTCTCCCAGACTCTGGTTTGACTTGAATTCTTTTAATTGTATTGTGAGAATAAAATTAGAAATTGGTCTATCTTGTTAAATGTTCCATGAGATCCTTTTGACACACACAATATGTTATTAATGATGGCTCCACTAAGCCATAGATATTAATATAACAATATTACAGAGCTAAACCAAGTTATGTGTAATATGCATCAGTGACCTGGCTCATTGAAGAATTGATGACTCTCAAAATTTAAGAACCTCCTATTTTACTATTTAGTATAGTTAATTGGTAGCAAAGTAAAAGTGCAGAATAATGATCCTTGATGTGAGACAGATCTTTGTGCATTATTAGTTCTCCTAATCATGTATAACTCTGTGTACTTTCCTGACATGCATAGAAGGGGAAATACTGTATTATGGATTGTTAGGGGGACTGAATAGTATAGTCTCTGAGTAAGTAGTACATTCTAGGTGCTTCCTTATTATCAATAGCATACAATAGCATAATGACGAGGAAATCAAAAAATCAAATTTCCCCAAACACACACACACACAACAGAATACTTCACATAAGGAGAAAAAGGTCAGAAAGATGTAAATTGTTAAGTATTTTGAATAGCTAATTGTGGAGATCAGGCATGATCTATATATACAAAATTAAGATAGTACAGAGGCTCTCAAATTCTCTCTGCATATGAAAAAGAAGTCTGATAAATCCACAGATGAAAAAGTCTTCTTGGTCTATATTACGACTACTTGAGAACCCTCAAGAACTCCAAGAATTCTGAGATGATACATTATCTATAATAATGTAGGTCATAAAAATGATTGTAATAAATTTGAGAGGCAGATATGAGGGACAACAAGGTTTTTAATATATTAAATATATTGAATTAATAGTTCTTACATTTTCTAAAGAGAATGTGATATAAATAATCACTTTTCTTTATTTTGAGAATAACCCTAAAATCTCAAACACCATTTATATATGAGAGGGCAAAGTACTTCATTATCAAATATCACAGCACCCATAGTATTGTGAAATAAAATTAGAGAAACATTAGCCACTGAGAAAATGTCAGATAATTTTACCCTTTTATTTATTAAATGATAAAGTGGAAAAATATATTATAGAAATATTGTGCTTTGAACACTGTTTAGATTGAGATAATACATTTCTTAGATAAATGTGCCCTATACTCCCATATTGCACATACAGAGATCAAGTGTGCCTTTGGCTTTTGAAGTGAGAAGATCACTTTAATGAACTTAGATGATATGATAGGTAACTATGAATCCTTGGTAAATAACTTCAAAATAAAATAATGTTCCCCATCATCACATGAGTGTGGATAAAGATGTAGCTGTAATGGCTTTTCATAAATAAGTGCAAAAGAGGAAAGCTGATACAACTCTAAACATACATGTTTAAGAAGTATGATTAAGTCTCTATGATTCCAAAAAATATTCTAGAATTATAAGATATGTCAATGAGTTTAATGTCCAGTTAGGTGAGTAAAAACAAAGCAAAAAGATAAATGTAAATAAAATATAAAATTTAATAAAGACTATAACTGTGCCGTAGTGCTTAAGTCTACAAATGGCAATTTCTACTTAACACATACTATAAGAGATTTTTTTCTTGTTTTTACGAGAATGAGAAAAACGTTAGAGAAGAGAAAGGCTTTGAGGTCCTATGTGCTGCACAGCTTATTTCTTTTAGGCTCCATGTTTGACCTTCACACATCCTCATGAAGTTAAGGACAGAATAACAAAACACAGGAGATCATTAGATTGGTAGAGTATAACACTTCACTTGGGATACCATTTGTCTTTATCCATCAAAAATATTTATTATTTTTCAGCTTCCTACAGAATATACGGTGGTAGGCCTGGCATATGTCATCATACAAACTGATTATAATTTTCTTGACTTTGGTGCTTGCAACCATCTACGTAAGATATCTTGCAACTCATCTACACCTAAAGTTGTCCTTTTTCTCTGAACAATTACCGCTCCTGTAATTCAATCTTCAATGAAACACATGAACTCCTGCTTAATTGTATACATACACAATATAAAGATACTGGATCACACTCAAAAGGATGAGCAAGTCAAGGAAGGAAGGGGGCCATATTAAGAAAAATAATATCAGAAAGGGAACCTTATCCCATGTTGGAAATTAGTGGTCCTTTTGACATCAATGCACTACAGGAAATACAGGACACGGTTGAGAAATACATTATCAATGTTCTAAACAAAATTCAAAAGGCAACTGAAAATTAAGAATTTTTATCATGTCTTTTGGGTGCCAGACCATCATGTCTATTCTATTCAGATCATTAGACAGTCTGGAAAAGATCGGGATATCTTTAGAGGAAATGCTGAGAGAAAAAAGTAGGCAAATTCTATCTTCTAACATACATTATCCTAATATGTGAGTCAGTAGCCTTGTTAGCGAGGTCACTGTATTGGGAGACAATTTTCTGACCTTCACACCTACTTTAGTGCAAAAGCAACATAGGATTCATATCTAGCAATCTCTCCTGAGATTATTACAATTTCTATGTCTGATCAATAGCAAGAGGACGGTGAATAAAGGTGTGGTCTCTTCTAGCCTACAACATTTGCGAGAAGAAAACTTAGATGGAAGAGTGATATATTCAGAGAGAGGTGTTTTGGTATATAAGATAGGTAAATGCCAAGGGCAGAGTATGGTCTCTTGCCTTCACATGCCTTTGAGAATTCAGAAAGCCTCATCAAAGTAAACTTGGTAGTTTATTATTGTCAAAAAGAGGGGCACTCTGAATTCTAGCTTTTTTAGCGGTCATAAGTTCTTACGTGTTATACACATCATCTTAGCAGAGAATTTAGCTAATAAGTGGACCAAAACAGGTATCTGTAGCAGGGACAGGTGGTTTTGAAGATGGTTGTAGAATGTGCCTCATTTATTATTATTGTTTTTTTTTACAGCCATCAGGATTCAAAATCAGACTTCATCACAGTGGAAAGTGCTGGTCACTACTGTGCCCTAATCAAGGTCACAAATCATGTAGAGACTCTGACTTCAGATGTAAAGGTCTGGGGGAAAAAAGAATGTCATATCAAATAATAAAGGAGGCAAAGGGCATAGTTCTTAACTTGACACATTTTTATTCATATGATTATGAGGACTTTCTGAGTTATACAATACCTGACACTTCTTGTTCCTCACCTCACATACACACACCCCCAGACACGACTTTAGTGAGAGAATTTGGAGGAAGCATTGGCAACACCAAAAGACTGAGCATTTTTTATTCAGAAGAGTCCAAATAATGCACAGGTAAACTACTTACATAATTGGATGTATTTATTTCTCCTCCCTAGCTAACAAGAATAGGGAGGCTTGTGTTGTAGGCTCGATTAGTTACAGTTTAAGTAAAATAAATTTTACTTTCTCACTAGATCGAATATTTAATTTTGTCAATAAATTTGTGTGATCTAACTATAAGAATAATGTGAAGTCATTTCCTTGAAAACAAGGAAAAATATTTTAAAATTAAAACTTATTGAAAAAAGCAGTGAATAACAGATAAAAGAAGAAACACAGTATCTAGTAAATTAAAAATGCAAAAAACATTCTCAGAAATCAAAAGAAAAGAGTAACCAATAATTAAACAAAAAACATTGAGATGCATGGAGGGTTAATCTGGAACATTCTCTCACCGAATTAGAGAAATTAATGAAAAAAGAATTATTGTAAACCAATAATTAAACAAATAACATTTAGATGCATGGGGAGGATTGATCTAGAATATTCCATCACTAAATTAGAGAAATTAATGGAAAAAAAGTGATTGAGAATGAAAACAATAACAACTTTTCTTTTTTTTTTTTTTTTTTGAGATGGGAGTTTCACTCTTGTCGCCCAACCTGGAGTGCAGTGGGGCTATCTTGGCTCATTGCAGTCTCTGCCTCCCGAGTTCAAGCAATTCTCTTGACTCAGCCTTCCATGTAGCTGAGTTTACATGCACCTGCCACCACGCCTATTTTTAAAAAATATTTTCCCTCAATTTAAAGGAAATCACATTTAAAAAATTTCATTTCCAGGCCAACTTAATGAGAAATGTAACATAACACATCTCCTCTTGGACTTTTCAAACGTTCATGACAAAGAAATACAAAAGATTGAGAGGGAAAATCACCCAAAGATACTGGAATTAGACTGATAAACTATCTATATTATTAGACACTGGGGTATATTAGACGGCCCTCAGCTTGAAAAGTTTCAGCTTAAAATTTTTATTCCAACAAATATGTTACACATGTTCATAGTAAATAGGAATTTTGAAATATGTAAAATAGGAAATTTAAAAAATTCTAAAAAATACACTGAAAACCAAAAATGGTAATACTAAGATTTAAAAAATTATATAAAATATGTTCTATAATGCACTGAAAATGAGAAATTTAACTGTAAATGTTTGTGTGATTGCCATTAATTGAATATACTATTTATTAAGCATATGCTAAGTGCCATTTAGCTAAATATTTTAATTAAAATAATATATTTAATCTGTAAATTATTTGCATGAGGTAAGGCCTCACCCCAACTGTTATCTCTGTATTCTCACTGATGATTTAAAAATGCTAATAAAGTAACTTGTCCTTGAGCAGAATAACTTACTTGGTTAGTGTGTATGTGTTTCGGGTGTGGGGGTGCATTTCCATGAAAAAGCATATAAATATTGTTAAAAAATTAAAACAATAAAATTTTAATCCCAGATTAAATTAAATTAACAAATACTGAAAACGAATTGGGTATGTAAACATTCTCTATTCCTCACTTTACAAAATAGAGAGTAATAATTTCCTAGATTACATAAAATATAATAATTCATACTTATGACAGATGAAACTGTTGTAGAATTTCTGAATTACGTATACAACAGCTCTAAGCAAGTGATGAAATTAAAGCTTGTTCTTCACAGGTTCTTAGAATGTGGCTATAGGGAGAAGAAAATCAGTTATGAAGTTCTAGATGAGTTTCGTTGTGATTGTAGCCTTGCTTGTCTAATCATCTGATCACTGGAAAAGCAGCATTTAAACAGTCTGTAATCTCTTTGCTTGCTGTTTATAATAAGACACTTATTATAATACATTATCAATTAATTTCTTGATAACTTTTGCTAAGCAGGTACATATGACATGATCATTTTAGTTATTTGAATTCAGAAGGGTTTTTGTTTTTTGTCTATTGTCCCATAGAAACATAGTCCATCTCACCAGAAACTTGTCATCTAGCTGGAGAGACAACACTAACACAATGTATTGTCAATAGACAGGCTATATAATGTGTACGGAAGAATTTAACAGTCAGGCTTGAAGAAAACCTTACGTGATAGCACAGGTAGAAAGGCATACAGAAATTATTTTATGAACCACCTAAGCCAAAACAAAAGTAATGTGGGCCAGCCAGATTTAGAAGTAGAGGATACAGCACAGGAAAGAAGAGATACAAAATTAAGAGGTTACTCAGATTGACCTGAAAGTTGAACTCCAAATTTTAAACATTTTGTTGTTCAAATATCAATTATTTGATTATCTATACCTGTAACAAGCACAATGTTGAAAGTGATTTTTATTTCTGTGTTAAAAATTCAGTTATTCCTTTAGCCAACTAGAAAGACACCAAATTCATAAAGAAATAAAAACGGAATGTGAATGAAGGAAGTCTGCTTATTATAGAGCATTACAAAAATAGGAGAGATAGAATTAGCCAAAGCAAGCAACTTCTGCTTGCTTAATGTCCTCTGGGCCTGTATGTAAGAAGTAGTGAATGTTAAATATTCTAAAATACTCTGGAAGCCTGCCTTACCAGCACTGATTAAAAGAACTGAATACCAAATGTAACCAACAGATTTCCTTTTCATTTATCTGCTACTGAGAATACTAAGTATTTTCTTATCTCCGTCACTCTTAGAAGTTCTCTTGCAACGTGCCCGTCTATACATATTCATCACTCTGACAGCAGAATCAAGAATAAAAATTCAGATAAGAAAGCATGATGTGCATTCTTTTATCTTTTAAATATGGACATACATAAAAATAGATATTTGAAGACAGCTTCTTAGAATGAACAATAAAAATAACTACAGTGTATCCTCATTTTACCCTGATAAGAGTAGAACAACGGCACATACTAATCATTTGGATTGTGGCTATTCATAATTCCTCTTCTCCTAAAAGTCAATCATGAAGGGCCCATCTATAAGAAATATTAGATTTACTGCCTCAGAGATTATACTTCTACAGATTATTCATAGCATACTACCACTCAGGCAGTAGGAAGAATGATCTAAGCACTCAGGTTGAAGACTTTGGAAATCATAGCAATCCTTGAGCTGAATGTCTGGCTGAGGCTTCATTGTACTATACTCAGACAAATACCTCAAAGACAAGAGATAAGTTTAATATTTGAAAAATTATTTCACCACTACTGTATTTTTACACCTTCTGTTCTCTGAATAACAGCTTAGAGAAGAGGATTTTGCCCCCTTTGCACTGTTGTCTCATTTGTCAGAGGCCAGTAACATTCTTTTAGTAATTTAACTATATGATGCCAACTAATAATACTCCTAAAAGAGGCAAGAAATTTCCTCTGCAAAACATTATTTTGTTTACTTTGGGATGTTTTTATTGCAATTTGTCTTTCTGTTTTGGTTAATAATTATTTTGGGAACCAAAGAAACAATAGTTCTTATTATTTTGAGGTATATGTCACTAAAAAGAACACGCTGAATCAGTCAAGGTTTTTTTTAGCCATACACATTAATCTACTTCTCTTTTAAAATTTGATTATTGGTGATAATATAATTGAAAAATAGCTAAGGGTATCTAAGGGTAGATATATATATTTTGAGATGGAGTCTCACTCTGTTGCCCAAGCTAGAGTGCAGTGGCACGATCTCGGCTCACAACAACTTTCGCCTCCTCGGTTCAAGCGATTCTCCTGCCTCATCCTCCGGAGTTGCCAGGACTAGAGGCGCGTGTCACCACAGCCAGCTCAGTTTTGTATTTTTAGTAGAGATAAGTGTTCACTATGTTGGGCAGGCTGGTCTCGAACCTCTGACCTTGTGATCCACCCGCTTTTGCCTCCCAAAGTGCTGGGATTGCAGGCGTTAGCCACCACGCCCAGGGGTATTTTTAAGGAAACAAAGTAGGTAAACATAAATGCAAATCAGTTATTTTTTATTTAACTTTCAATTTTATTTTACTATATTCAATTAGAAACATGCATTGAAAGTATATTCATAAAGCATTCACATCTAATTTTGCCTCCTTCAAAAACTAGAGGAGAAACAGCTGAGACATACGAGTTTGAAAAGATTCCAAATTCTTCTACCCAGCTGTTGACTTTTCTGAAAGTTCTGGTGAGAACATAAGAATGAAAACATGACTGAAATAATGAACTACAATGCTTCTTTCTTGATTTATTCCCTAGATTAAGGAGCAGCTGAATTTCCCAGCCAAAAAAAGAAAAATAGCTTAGTTCCATGAACTGGATTTTTACTTGTCATATGAATGCCAATTCATGTCAATAAGATGTTTTTTAAAAAATGTTTCTTCTCCTTAAGTTTTCCTAAAAGCCAGGGCCTTGAAGATTGGCATTTACTTTTCAGATTTTAATATTTCTGCACTTTCTTCCTTCCTTTTAGCAAGCACTCAGGCAGATAAACATTGGTTACATGAGTCTTTTCAAAGAGAAAAGAGCCACAAATAAGTGATCTGGCATATCCAAATGCTTTTGTTGTTAAATGCAATATTTTCCCCTTACAATATACAAAGTAAACAACAACAACAACAAAAAATGGAGTTTCTAATATTAAAATCTCAGGTAATAACTTAATTCAATTTAATATTAGGTGCTTTTATATGACTCCAATAAGCAATTACATATTGAGAATAAAGAGCCATACGCATATATTTTAAAAAGAACTCTTTCAGTGTCTTACTATAACCCAAATTCAGATTTTAGATTTTATGTTTTTCCAAATATTGATTACTTCATACTTTCCCACGATCTTGCTCCTGTGGCTGTTGGATTTGGACAAATGTTTCTACATGAGTTACATTCTGTATATCAATTGCTGCATGACAGTTGCTACATAATATGTTGCCAAGAAAGTCTTTGTTGGAAGGCAAATAAATTAAGCAAAACCAACATTGTTATTCTGCTTCAAACAATTGATCCTGTACTTGAATAAACCAGCAAATAGTGGACATCTCTATACAAGTGGGTTTTCAATAAAAGGAAAGAACAATCACAAAGTAACTGCAACATAAAAAATGATAGTTATAACTTGAATTCAAAAACCAACAATCTACTTATGATTCTCTTTTGAGATACAGTTCTTAGTTTGTAAACTGTTGATATGAAATTTTAAACACATACTTGAATGTTAAATAAAACATATCATACCTTATTTGCAGGTCTTTGGAATGGTATTTCAAAACATGACAATGCAAATTCCTGTAAATAAAAATAACTTATTCAGTCAAAGACATTTTCTAATTTGAATTGAAACAGCAATTATGTAGTTATTTAAAAGAAAACTATTTGTTAACTACCAAATATTTCTTTGTGGCTTCTGGTGTTTATATATTTTATAGCTTGTTTTATATGTTCTTACAGCCACAAACAAATGTTATATATGTGTGTACCATTAGAAATGTGTTAATTCTACTTAAATTTTGTATTCACAAAATGTTTTATCTTTAAGTGCTTTTAGATTTAGATATTAGATCATTTTGGAAACCAGTTCTTTAAATTTCACAAGCAGTATGGAAATGATGCATAAGGCATATTGTGTTTAGATTTGATATACTAGTTATTTTACCTAAAACTGAGCAATAAATATAGCTGAATATATTTGATGATTACACCTGGGTAATAAAATAGCTTATGAAAAAAATCCTTCTTTCTGTATAATATAGTTTGGATATCCCCTCTAAATCTCATGTTGAGATGTAATCTCCAGTGTTAGAGGTGGGACCTGATGGGAAGTATTTGAGTCATGAGGGCAGATCCCTCATGGCTTGGTGCTGGTGAGAATGAGTTCTCACAATGTCTGGTTGTTTGAAAGTGTGTGACACCACTCACTCCCACTCTTTATTGCTCCCACTTTTGCCATGTGAGATGCCTGCTCCTTCTTCACCTTCTACCCTGATTGGAAGCTTCCTGAGGCCTTCCCAGAAGCAGAAGCTGGCACAATGCTTCCTGTATAGACTGCAGAACCATGAGCCAATTAAACCATCTTTTCTTACAAAGTAGCCAGTCTCAGGTATTTCTTTATAGCAATTCAAGAACAACCTAACACATTTTACATATATTTAATATGCTCATTTATGTAAAAATGGAAGAATGATATATTTCACATTGTAATATTTTGAAGAATATCAAAATAAAGGTTTGGATAAAATAATACAATAATAAATTAGGGTTATTTTCATATCTTGAAAAAACTATAATTTATTTTGTTGGCTTTGAGAGAAGATACCTAAGTTAAGACTTAAGAGAAGATAATTAAGGAGTATTCCAGGATGATAATCACACTATGTTTTATTTATATTTCCCAGATTTTTCAGCAACTCTCACTTCTCTCAATAAATAAGGTAAAGATATAATCCATTGTATCATTTTTCTAGCCAATAAATACCTAGTTAAGTACTTATTGGAATACTGAATTTTCTATCCAATAAATACCTAGTTCAGTATTGTCCTAAGCAGTATTTATTTACTGCCTAGAACAAGGCAGACCCCTATGAAAGCACTTTCCTTTTTAAAATGTAGTCCCAAGGAAAACAGTACAAGAAATATTTTGAATCCTGAATATATAGATAACACATAGCATGAAAAATTGTAGTTCTAACCATAGTTTCAGAATAACATGTCCATTTAAAAAATACAAAACTGGTAAATTAAAAGAGTAGATGTATATTTTTTAATGTTACATGTTTTACTATAAAAGCGAAATCATATTTGGTACAATAAGAGCCAAAGGTACAAAATCATAGAAGAGGAAGGAAACTTGGAAAACATGAAGATTGAACTCTACATTTTTCTGCAAGACAGAGTCTTGCATAAGGTCATGCAGCACATTCATAACAAGATTGGAATTAGAAGCTCTCATAAAAGTAACGATTGCCATTTAAAAAAATTATTATTACACCAAAAGAAATTCAGCTGTATGAAGTTCCTGTAAATAATTCACTTGTTGGATTTAGAGTATTTATTTGTGAAAATTAGATGAATATAAAGTGGATCTAAGTTATATCCTAATACATTAAGATGATGCAAATAACTGATGCTGAAATAGTTTATCCTTAAGGTATTTTTTAATTTGTTAATTTTTATCTTGATATTTCAAATATTATTATTTATCACAAGGATATGAAAGTAAATATCTACTTAAATGGTGCTATCTTTCTTTTTCAGCTGTTTCTAAGTGTGAGAAAATAAATTTATAAAGTTTATAAACTATCACAGCAATGGTTTTATTTTTACTTCATGATAGAGATTAAAGGTGATTTCTTTCTTTCTCTCTCCTTCTTTCTCTCTTTCTCTCTTTCTTTCTTCCCCTCTCCCTTTTCCCTTTTTCCTTTTTCCTTTCCTTTCCTTTTTTTTCTAGACAGAGTCTCACTCTGTGGCCCAGGCTCAAGTGCAGTGGCACAATCTCGGCTCACTGTAACCTCCACCTCCCGGGTTCAAGCAATTCTCCTGCCTCAGCCTCCCAAGTAGCTGGGACTACAGGTGCCTGCCACTACGCCCGGCTAATATTTTGTATTTTAAGTAGAGAAGGGGTTTCACTGTATTAGCTATGGTGGTCTCAATCTTCTGACCTTGTGATCTGCCCACCTCGGCCTCCCAAAGTGCTGGGGTTATAAGCATGAGCCACCGCGCCTGGCCAAAGATGTTCTATTTATATTTGTATTACTCTTATAACTTTCTAACAAAGGAATGACATATTTTTCAAATATGTATTTCAGTAGAAAATAGATAATTTTTAGAGTTGCTTAAAATTTGCTGTGCATTCCCATAATAAAATGATTTTTTAAAAAAAGACATTTAATCAAAGTCTCCCTAAAATGTTTCTCAATTGCAACAATTAGTATTCTTTATCTGCCTATGCAATTAATTGTAAGAAAAAAATTAAAACATATACACCCACAAAATATTTACTGTGTTGTTGTCACTAATTGTTTAAATTTTTTACTTACTATTTAAGGCATGTTCAAACTTATTGATCACTATATACCAGGTGTACCTGGCATCTTTCTAGGCACCTGGAATATACCAGTGAACACATTTTTAAAAGTTTTTTACTTTGGACTTACTTGGCAGCAATACCCAGGAAATAAACAATGTGCAACACAAATAAAACAAGTAACTTATATACAATATTCGAACGTGACAATTTTAAGGGGAAAAAATGTGACTGTAAAAGAAGGTTGTGAGTAGGGTAGCTGAAACTTATAATATTTAATAAATGGGGCAGATTGAAGGAGATTTGAGGAAAGTCTTAAATAATCCTTATTGATTTTATCTAAAGTTTAGGATAAGTTTACCAGTATTTAGTTAAGGTGGTAACTAAATAAGTGATAAAAGTTAAACTTGTTTGCATTTCAAAAGGAATACATTAATTTCACTCCATTACTTTTACAAATAAAAATTGCATTCTACAGATTTCTTCAGGAATGCCTTTGACATTAAAAAGCATTGCTATGATTTGGTTTTTTAACACAAACATCACCAAGATATATTCCAATTTGCTTAAACAAAAAGTGTACATATGACGATGGATAAATGGCAACAATACATTGTTCTAGATATGAATTTCACTACTCAATAGGAGCATAGCGTGGAAATTAACCTTCAGTGACCCAGTTTATATCTCAGTCTCAATGTAGTAAAGTTGTCACGAAATATTTTAGTTTCAGAATAAGCAAGCCAAGCTACCAAAACTCTCTGCCCTTTATCTTGTAATTAGAGTATTATGATAGTATTGGTCACCAGGTAATGTTCAGATTGCTTTAGGAATTAATTATTAAAAGATGCAGCACTAGATTTTCACATTTAGGATATCATTTGTGCTCTAGACCTTGTGATAACAATAACCAAGTGAATATTAAAATAGAACAAAGCAGCCAGGTGTGGTGGCTCATGCCTGTAATCCCAGCATTTTGGAAGGCCGAGGCAGGTGGATCGCTTGAGCTCAGAAGTTAAAGACCTGCCTGGGCAACACAGTGAGACCACCTATCTCTACAAAAAATTAGCCTGATGTGGTGGCATCTGTCTGCCAGCTACTCAGGAGCCTGAGGTGGAAGGATCGCTTGAGCCTGGGAAGTGGAAGTTGCAGTGAGCTGAATGACAGAGTGAGACACTATCTCAAAAACAAATAAATGAATAAAATAAAATAGGACAAAGCTAGAGCATTAAGGTTACGGTTTTCTGGAATTGCTTAACTGGTACAATTTTATTGCAGAACTTCATCAACCAGTGTCAAGTCTCTATGAAATATATGTAATATTGCTTTTGAATGTAGATTTTGATGTTTATAAGACACAGAGAATTTTATCATCTGGTGGCAATATACATGCTAATAATGTGATGTATTCATGAATTTGCCTTATATTTTAGCAATTGACATACACACACATATTTATTTCATGACCACATTATTTTAGAGATTTACTCCTACCTTGAATAAATGTCATTTTTTTTTTCTAACATGTAGTCAATGTAATTTACCTGGCACCTACATAGACAGTCTTATGTAGTCCTTATGTGACTCATATTATAATCCATTACTTCTATAGAAAAACTTAACTGAAAATGACTTGATAATGCTTGTGAATATAGTTAAGATCCCTATTGCCTCTTCTAATAAATCAATTTGAGCAAATAAAAGTGAAATATTTGTAGTCATTTATTTCAAAAGTTCTAGGAATAAATCATATAAAAAATATTTGGAAGATAACCTAATTAATATGAAATGGATTAATTTCTTCTCATCAGAAAATCTTAATTTTATAACTGTGCATCTGAAGATCTTCTATATAAATATTTATTAAGAAAATTTACCAAATATTCATATTAATAAATTCTAGTTCAAATGATTTTTTTTTTTTTTGCAATATTACAGGACCCATTCTTCCAAAAGCTCATGAAATCACAGCTTCAAATTCACCTGCATTTTAATGTAACTGAAACAAGCAAACAAACAAATGACTGTCTCATTTATATTCAAAGAATGAATTTTATTTTATATCTTGATATTGAGTTGTTGGACTTAATAAGTTCTATACCTACTTTCATATATTATCATGTCAGGTAAAAACAAATGTGGATGCACATGTCATTATCCTATTTGAAAGAGCTGATACACCATTGATATTTTTTGGCCTTCTGTCCACACCCAAATCTCATGATGAATCATAATCCTCAATGTTGGGGAAGGAACCTGGTGGGAGATGATTGGATTATGGGGTCAGATTTCTCCCTTCTTATTCTCATGATTGATAATATTTTTTCAGGAGATCTGGTTGTTGGAAAGTGTGTAGCAATTCCCCCTTTGATCCCTCTCTCTCCTGTAACCATGTTAAGAGATGCTTTCTTCCCCTTGCCCTTCTGCCATGACTGTAAGTTTCTTGAGGCTTTCTCAGCCATGCTTTCTGTACAGCCTGTGGAACTGTGAGTAAATTAAACCTCTTCTCTTTATAAATTGCCTAGTCTCTGGTAGTTCTTTATAGCAGTGTGCAAATGGGCTAATATAACAACAAACCAGGAGCTATGTCATTTCTGGGCGAAGTATCAGTGCCCTTACCGAGGATGTGTATGCCCCCCTCCCCCAAATGGCTGTAATCTGCTCTAGATAAATAAATTCATGGAATGTCTGTGCCTTGGCTACATTTTCTCACTAGCTATTTATTTCAATCATCTGAGAGGGAGGGAAAGAGCATGGACTTCAAAGACAGCCATAGATACGCAGTTTTGTGCTGCAATTTTAGCAATCACTGTACTTGGGCAAGCTGCTTCATCTCCTTGAGTTACAGGTTCTTCTTTCCCAATTAGGGGGATTATCATCACTATGTATGTGATATAGAACCTAGCCTCTTTAACAAGTAATGGCTTTTATCCCTGATTTTTCAAATTGGACTTTGTTCTTTAGGTGGCCAAATATATATGATCATTTTCATTGCCCTTCCCTTACTCAAATGCCGAAAAGAATGACCTTCATAAAGATGACGGTTGGAGGTATGAGTCAGGAAACAGACTAGGTACGAAAGAAAAGAAGGGATACCAAGCCAATAAAATGAACACTACAGTGTTCCTTTGCATGGGAAGTGGCTACGTAACTAAACAATTGAATATATGGCTTTTCTGAAAATACAACTTCAAATTTTATTATATTCAATGTGTTTAAAATAGTCTTAGCAAAGCATTACTCATTACCTTTAAAGTAAGTTGAAGCTATTATTTTGATTCACAGGTTAAGAAAATATATCAAATTCATTTTGAAGACCATTCAGACTTCCAAAGTATAATAGCTAAGAATATGATGATCACTTTGTTTCCTATTAGAATGTTTCCCTGTATAGGTCACATATAATATTGTAACTACAGAAAACAAAATGAAATCTGAAAAATAAAAATAGAAACAAGAAACTAAATCTATTTTGTGCCATCTTTTTTTTTTATGGAAAAAGTATTTTATGAAGCATTAGAGAGCACTAAGTATAATTAAACTGTAATCCAGTATTAGAAACAATTTAATAATTGATTCACAAACAAAAGTGATTGTAGGTATGAGCATGAAATTTCCTGACACCTGATTTAATGCATTGTGCTAATTTTCTAAAACGACTCAGAGGAACCAAGTCATTTTTCCACAAACACACTATTCTGTATGTCTTCATTTTATGGCAGTGTTTCAACAGTTATTTAAATGGTAGAGTTCATTTGTCAAGGGAATATGAAGAGCATAGTTCCCTCCCACAACAATAAAACTACAGGCTGCCAAGCCAAGATGTATAATTGGTAATGCTGAACCATTTATCCTGAGTGCACTCTAGACGATGACACATTATTACTATTATGGCACAAATAACTGCCTTTTTGAAGCAAATGTTTTCACTGGCTTTAGTTACTACGTTGTCCTAATCCTTTTAACATGATACTTATGCCCTCAGGTTTATTTTATGTATGTCAATGAAACAATATCATGCTCTGAAATTAAACAAAGACAAAAGGAAAACTAAAAATCATTGGTTGTTTTTTGGTTTCCCCTCTCTCTTCTTTTTAGCTTCACCTTTGTAAAATCACTATATATTCTACTGTGGACGTATAATTAATGTCATTTTCTTCTTCTTCTTCTTCTTCTTATTATTATTATTATTATTATTACTATTATTATTTTTGAGACCGAGTCTCGCTCTGTCGCCCAGGCTGGATTGCAGTGGCGCAATCTCGGCTCACTGCCAGCTCCGCCTCCCGGGTTCACGCCATTCTCCTGCCTCAGCCTCCCGAGTAGCTGGGACTACAGACGCCCGCCACCTCGCCCGGCTAGTTTTTTGTATTTTTTTTTTTAATAGAGACGGGGTTTCGCTGTGTTAGCCAGGATGGTCTCGATCTCCTGACCTTGTGATCTGCCTGCCTCAGCCTCCCAAAGTGCTGAGATTACAGGCGTGAGCCAACATGCCCGGTCTATTATATTTTAACTTTACATCTGAAGCCCAAATTTCAGTCTATTTATGCAAGGTTGTACTTTAAACAGTACCTCCAATAGATTTTCATACTCCATCTAACTATACAAAGAGAGGAGACTACCTAATTACAATTTATGTACTTGATTGTGGTAGCTTATATGCCTATCCTAAATATTTTCCCTCCTAGGTCAACCTGGTTTGGGTTCAATTATATGATGATTAGAAAACGTCTCAGGTTGAAACAAAATCTACATAATAAGATGACAAAATACTTTCATAACTATTTCAGTTATAGCTTCCACTAAGTTGCATTTACAATTATATATTTACATAACAGCATAATGGATAGAAATGTAAAGAGAGAGAGCCTTTGTCTTTCTGTGCCATCAGAGGGAACCATGACATTTAGGTGCCTTAAGGAAAGACTAGAAATAAACTACCAATCAGGCAAATCAACAAACAAAAACAGAATTTTTTTTTTTTTTCCTAGCTGCCCCACACTTTATCACATCACTTCAGTATGCTGTACTTCCTTAACTCTAATCAATTTCCATGTGGTATTTGAGGTATCACAGCTCACTCTCAGGAGGGCAAGAGGTAAAGTGTGGAGAAAAGGCGAGAAGTTGGGTATAAAGAAAAAAAGGACAAAGATAAAATACAAGAGAAATAAAAATTATATTTTAAAATTAGCTTTTGTTCCTTGAGCATCTGCTATGTATGAGGCATTTTCTATTACTTATTTTGGCTCTGGCCACACAACTACACTATGAAGCAGAAATGACTATTATACCTCTTTCAAACTCATATAAGAAAACCAGTGTTCAGAGAAGTTGCCTGAGGCCCCACACCTAATAAATAAATGACAGAGCAAGGATTTGGCCTCAAAGCCCAGATTCTTTCCTCAGTTGCAGAGTGCCACATTATAAAGATACTGATACACTGACATAGAAGGATAATATCGAAAGTGTTTCTTTTTCTTTTCTCTTCAACAGGGATTAAAAATAATAATTATGTCAGAACTTGGACACAGGCTTTAATCCTTTAAATTCATTTAATCATTATTTTATCATTGTAAGCACATACAAGCAACATTGTATTTATTTCACTGAAATGTACAAAATCCTGGCATAGCCAATGAATTTACTTGATAAATGATGAGATAGATTCAGCTAATGGAGTTTCCAAGCATGCCGTCAAAGAAATAGAATCATGCATTTATGAATTTTTCCACATTTTTCTTCATTTCTAATGCAACAAGTTAATTATTTGATCTCTTTATCACTTTCAAAGCATTGTAATAGTTCAGATGATGTGAGATTATTTGCAAACAAGATAAGAAATGCCAGCTCCTAGGACAGTTACAGGAAGCCTGAGAAGGCAAGGCTTTTGAAGGAAACTAGGTCGTGAAAGATAATATTGCTATAATCCTTAGAAAGCTGGAAAGAGGTGTCTTTTCCACTGTTAATGTGAGAACTAATAGTTCCCTACGGACAGGAACAGGGGTGGAGATGTCTGAGTCATGAAGAACTCTTCTGTCAAAACAGAACACTTGCATGCGTGTCATGAATACAAAAATTTCTCCCTCTTAACATTTCCTTTTCAATATGATAAGCCACTTTTAATGCTGCAGATTAACCGATTTACTTTCTAAATATGCTCAGATTTAGTTTCTAAATATACTCAGATTAAGCTAAATTGGTTAATCTCATTTGGCCTCACATCTGGTAACAATGCACAATTCAAAGGTTTACAGAGAGGGAACTCTGTAGTAAAGACAAAGGAGGAAAAGGCAAAAGCTTTCTCTCACCCTAAGGTCAGAGTGAGCTTCCTTCAGGCATTAAATTGCCAAAGAACTGCATCTGATATTCCCTAAGCAATAAGGGAGAGAAATCAAAAGGGGCTGGTTCAGAAATTTCCCAGGTAGAAAAGAATCCAACATCCAATTTGTAAATTAATACTTCCAGAATATTATCCATATCACTGAAAGACTGCACAAGAATTATCAGTGGAGGACCCAGATGACTATTCTCTCTGAATATTCTGTTTCAAATACAATTGCCTTTAAAATACAACTCAGAAATCTATTAGATTTTTTTTAAATTTTCTTTCTACTTTAATTTAAATTGCAACAATTTAAATAAATTTTCAATCCAGGTCTGTCAGTAATTTTACCAAACTCACATTAGAATAAAACATAAATTCCAAAATAAATGCATGCATTTGTACATACAATTTGATGATTTTAAATTTCATTTTGTTTTCTCTATGTTCAGTTTCATAATTTAGACTCCAGGATTTACGTGAGGATTGTGTGAAATAATGTAGGTAGAACAATTAGCTCAATTAGCTCAGTGCTAGGCTCTTAACTAATTTTCAGGGGTAATATACCTCCAACATCTCCGTGTCAGTTTGTTTGAGAAATAACCTGGAGGAGAGAGAGTGCAAAACATTTTACAAATTCAAAAGGTAAGGGATGTTCATTTATAAAGGTACATCCTAGTATATAATGTGAGTCAGCAAGTACGTAAGAATCCATGACTGTATGTTGAATATTATGTTATCAGATATGCTAAGAAATGTTTAAAATCCCACCATCAGTCCCTCCCTAGGAATTTCTGTTTTCTCATAAGATTATTAGGTCTTAACATGTAGGCATCATGTTAACATGCAGAGATCATGTTACCCTAATAATTATTGTCTCCTCAGAACCTAGCACATTGTCTGGAAAACAGGAAGTATTCAGTAAAAGTGAGTTTAATTGCAATATATCGGTCACAAACCTAATGGATCCACATTCTCTGCTTTTTGTATGTGCACCATCATTCTACATTTTCTTTTCATGGCAGAAGTCACAGAGGAAAGGAAAGAGATGATTCCTTTCCATGAGTGTATGTTGGTAGGTCATTGATGACTCAGCTATAATTCAAATGTATATTTTTATCTGAGGAAAACAGGTAGTAATTACTAAACAAGAAAGCAAAATTAATGATACTAATAAACATATGACACACTAAATACATTCCAGGTATGCTTCTAACAGACTAACTGAAAAATATCTGATTTTCACTCAGTATAATTATGCATGTATTTCTTCTTTTTTATACTCTCCAAAATGTATTGAGAATAAGCTGAATCAGAAAACAACCCTTCCTCTGGATACACTATAAATCCCCCCTCCAAGCACTACAGCATTTTTACTGTTGACAGTTACTGCTTCCACAATACCGTGTCATGTGATGAAGACATCACATACTGAGCTTAGTATTTATCCAGTCTTTACCTGTGTTTTCACTGTATGCTCTCTTGGTCTCTGCCCTTTGATTCACACGAACCCTCATTATTGTTACGGTTGTTACTATTATTATTGTAAAGACTCCCTGGGAACAATCATTTCTATAAATACAGTGTTCTCCAAAAAAAATGAAATTTATCCTCTTTGCTCCCCCAATTGTCCCTTCAATTAATTCATGTCTGTAAGCACAATAATAAACCAATGAGATTTATATGTGATATTGCAATATTATGATCTAGGGAGAATCATTTTCTGTACTGCAACTCTTTTAAATTCCTAATGATATGATTGAAAATAATTTTAAGAAGTTTGTATAGATACATCATACCCTATGAAAGCTGAGCTTTCTCAATGAAAGACTTGACAACCCTAAGGTAGGTGTAAGAAGTCAAGAACCCTAGCCTCTCTTTCTGAAGAAGTATGCTGTTACATTGCTGGGATATTCAGACAGAATATTCTGCTGGGAGAAACCCAATCCAGAACTTTTCAGAAACACACAGGCTACAGAGACATTGCTACGGGATCTTCAGGGTGTCAGTTCACCAGCTGGAAACTTCTCTGGCCAGTGGTGCCATTGCCTGAGTTTTGCTCTGGCCCACTGGGCTGGTGACAACTCAGCCTAGCAGGCTGTGCTCAACTCTGCTACATGCTTGGATCTCACGCCTGCCAAAGGTGAGCTCAACTCAGAGTGGCAAGGGGTGTGTGAGTAGGCATGGAGTTCAGTCACTGTGCATAGCCGGGCACACTGACTGCGACATGGCAGGCAACTCCAGGCGCTAGCACAGTTACCGGCTCCCTGAGAGACTGTGATTGGAAAAGGCGTACTATAACCAGCTTCTACAGGTGATACTGGGGTTCGCAGCATAGTGCCAGAAACTTGGAGATACTAGGAACTGCAGAGCCCTAAATAGGCTGTCACAGCCCTGGCCTGGGGAGCTCATAGGTCTGGGACCCCACAAGTCCACCGCTCTTACCTCCTCTCTTCCCTACTTTTTGTCACCTGCAACATGGCAGGCAACAGACATGTTTTGCCCATATCGTGTTACAGTTACAGCTCTTTGGGCCCTACCATTTGCCAGGTCCAGAGTTCTAGTCCTGCATCCAGGAAGAAAGAGCTATGCAGACAAGTGGAGCTTTATTAAGCAATAGTACAGCCCAGAGGAGACCTGCAGTGAGCAACTCATTTCTGTAGCCAGGGTGTCCTGATGAGTGTTCAGCTCCCAGCAGAGAGGGTAGCTCCTCTCTGTTAGGCAGCTCATCCCAATGAATACTCAGTCCTCAGCACAGAGGGTAGCTCCTCTCTGTTAAGCAAGTCATCCCGATGAATGCTCAGCCCTCAGCACAGAGGGTAGCTCCTCGTTGCAGCTGGTCATCCTGTCATCTCTTCAGCTCTCAGCAGAAAGGGTAACTCCTCTTTGCTAGGCAGGTCATCCCAACAAGTGTCCAGCTTTCGCAGAGAGGGTAGTTTCTCTCTACAGCTGATTGTCCCATCATCTCCTTGAGTCTGGCTGAGCCTAGGGCTTTTATGGACTTCCAAAAGGAGAAAGTGTGTGCTGATTGGTCTATTTGCTGCCATGGGTGGTTCCAGAAAAGGCACCACAAGTTCCCACTCCAGTCTTCGGGACACACAGCCTAGTCCCCAGGCTTCAGACCTTCCCTGGCTTGAAGGTGGGGCTTCACCAAGACCCCTACCTTCCTCTGAGGAGCCTGACAACCTCCTGCCTCTGTTCATGGCACCCAGGTTATTAATGCCAAGGGGGGACTGCAGGTCAGTGCAGAGGTGACCTCAGCCCCTGTCTCAGCCTCCCTCCCATGCTTGTTTTCACCCAAAATCTGGAGGAGGACAAGGCGGCACGGGGCTGGTGTATCAGCACTGCCTCAAGCATGTGCACCCCTGGACAGGTTGTGACAACACCTGGAACTGGCCTCATCTTTGCTCCCTGATTGGAGCAGGTCCAACTGTGGGGGAAAGCCAGACAGTGTGAGCAGTCACTTCTGAGCCTGCAGTGACAGGGAGGCCTTCCTGGACCCTGAGCATGCAAAGATTCCCTGGTCCATAACTGCAGCTTGTGCAGCTGCAACTGTGTCTGGGAGGGTGGGTCTCCTGCCTGCTCCCAGCTCCCAGAGCACAGGGGTGTCTGGGTCACAGTAGCAGGTTGGGCAGCTGCAGTTGCTCCTGGGGAGCTATCACTGGCTCTGTGGAGTGCAGCATCACCTCGGACCTGTTCACTTGGGGGCCCTTCTCTGCTCCAGCCTCCATGCTGGAACAAACTGCTCTCCAATGATCATGTGACTCAGTCAGGCCCCTCTTGATGGCTTCCAGGGAGGTTGTCTCCAGGGGGTTCTAGGGGCAGGTTCTGGGGTCTGTCCTTCTCTTCTCCCCATTTTCCTGGTGGTGGCTTCAGCTGGGTGCTTTCAGGCTCCCAAAACACAGTGGGGAGCAAGGTTGAGGCCATGGCAAAGGCCCCAGGCCTGGGAGCAGGTCCTGCCTGGCTGTGTGAGGGTGGGGGTGGCACAGTTAGCTGCTTCAGGGATTTAGGACACAGAGGTCCCATTACCACCACTGCTGCTCCCACAGTCGCTCCTGCTGCCACCACTGGCACCTCCCCACTGCAGCTGGCTGGATGGCAGCAGCTGCTCCAGATAACCTGCGGCTGACATCAATACCACCAATACTTTCTTCTGTCATCAAAGTACAATCTCCACTGCACCAAGTGGGGAGAGGTATATACTCCTGAGGAAAACACTCCATTCACTCTTCATTTACTCAAGTTCTGAAGGTAAAGATAAAATGGAATTACAATTATATGTTTTCCTTATATTTGAGTGTCTGTTACCTGTTTAATGGACTGCTTTGTTTAAAAAGAGAGATATTTTCTTAGTTTCACCATAGAAAATAACAAATAACATTTTGATTAGAGTTAGATAGATGTCACCATTGGAAATCTAGTCCTAACCCTCAGGATTGAGAATGGTATATGATCCACTTCCTTTCTGTGCACAATGTATTAATCCCCATCAGATCACCTAACTACAATGAAAATTTGCCTGACTATCCCTTCATTTTACCAAAATTATTTTGATAATACCGACTCCAACATTTTCAACTAATTTTTATCCTTTGTATGCAGAATGGGGTATTCAAAACAATAGGTTTTTGTCAAAATTTTGTTCAGTGAATCAGTGAACTATTAACTATTTCTTGAATAAACAAATAAACAAACAAGTAAAAAACCAGTATCAGCAGAGATAGGGTCCAATATTATATCTCAATAAAATGGGACTGCATCATGTGGTCAGGGTTCACCAGACTTCACAGTTCAGAGGCAATTGAGCTGGGACATTGGAAACCATAATTATTACAGGTGTAATAAGAAAAAAGGAAACACAAAGACATGTTGGAGATGAGATTAGTGCTCAGGTATCAGGGAAAGACAGGTTGACAAGAATGGAATGAAAATAGTTCCATAATCTGGAAAGGATGAAGTAAAATGTCCACCCTAGTACCTAATTTTTAAGACTTTGAGTTTCATTCTTAGTTTTTCTGGGAGCCATATTCTGAGGCCTATCATACAGGTCTTCAGGTACAGTTTCACTGGTTAAGCTCAGATTTCATAGAACGAGTTCATTTCTTACTGTGATTACTTTGCAGGGGAAGAGACATCTTTAACAAAGCTAAACCTCCATTAGCCTTGTATCAATTGGTGAAAATTTTTGTCATAATTTTATAAATCCTAAAATTATATTGACTTAAGGAAATTAACTGGTGGATGTAAATGAAAAGTTTAGACATGCCTGGATATACAGGTTCCAACAATGATAACAGGCATAAGCCAATAAACTGTTTTTAATAGTCTACATGATATGGGTATAGAAAAGCATAATTCAAATACAATAAATGAATGATAAAAAGAGCACAGTACCTAGAGAAACACACACTCAAATTTACTCTTTAACTTTTTGTCAAATGTTTTCAGATTTTGTTCTGTTAGGCATTGATATGATTTGGCTTTGTGTCCCTACCCAAATCTCATCTCAAATTGTAATCACCAGGTGTAAAGGGAAGGACCAGGTGGGAACTGATTGGATCTTGGGGTCGGTTTTTTCCATGCTGTTCTCCTGATAGTGAGAGAGCTCTTATGAGAGCTGGTTGGTTGATAAGTGTCTGACAGTTTCCCCTGCACTATCTGTCTCTCTTGCCACCTTGTTACAGTGTGCCTTGCTTCCCCTTCACCTTCTGTCATGATTGTAAGTTTCCTGAGGCCTCCCAGCCATGCAGAACTGTGAGTCAATGAAACTTCCTATCTTTATAAATTACCCAGTCTCAAGCAGTATCTTTATAGCAGTGTGAAAACAAATTAATACAAACATCCAGTGGTCTTTAACTGTAACAAACCACATTCATTATTATTATTATTTCTATTGGTGTAGCTATCGAAAAATGACATGGTATATGAATAGTAGGTTTCAATAGCATTAACTTTCTTACATTTTTATTTTAGACATGTTGATTCTGTTTTGTGTGTCATAATACAGTGAGTACCATTCCATAGTAGCCAAATTTTAAAGATTTTCATATTTAAAAATAAATGCTAATTTCATTAAGTTTAATAAGTATTTACCAGTAATATGAAATTAAAAATGTTATATGACTTTATGAATATATTAGATATAGTTTGGCTCTGTGTTCCTACCCAAATTTCATGTTGAATTGTAATTCCCAGTTTTGGAGGGCCTTGGTGCAAGGTAACTGGATCATGGCGTCAGATTTCTTCCTTGCTGTTCTCATTATAATGAATGAGTTCTTATGCCATCTGGTTGTTTAAATGGTGGCAACTTCCCTTGCTCTCTCCTGATCCACCAGCTGACTATATGACTGCTTCCCCTTTTGCCTTCCACCATGATTGTAAGTTTTTCGAGCCCTCACCATCTATGCTACCTGTACAGCTTGCAAAATTGTGAGCCAATTAACCATCTTTTCTTTATAAATTACCCAGTCTCAGGAAGTTCATTATAACAATGTGAGAACAGACTAGTACAGAATTTGCTACCAGAGAAGTGGTACATCACTGTAAGGATACCTGCAAATATGAAAGTGACTTTGGAATTGGGTAATGGGCAAGGTTGAAACAGTTTGGAGGGCTTAGAGAAAGACAGGAAGATTAGGAAAAGTTTGGAACTTCCAAGAGATTTGCTAAATTATTGTGACCAAAATGCTAAATGGAATATGAACAATGAAGTCCCAGCTGAGGAGGTCTCTGATGGAAGTGAGGAACTTATTGGGAACTGGAGTAAAAGTCTTACTATGCTTTAGAAAAGAGACTGTTGGCATTGTGCCTCTGCTCAAGATGTGGCCTGACTGCTTCTGAAAGCCTACACTCATCTGCCTAAACAAAGAAATCACTTGAAATTGGAACTTACATGTGAAAAGAAAGCAGAGCATAAAAGTTTGAAAAATTTGCTGCCTGGCCATGTGGTAGAAAAGAGAAAACCATTTTCTGGGGATGAACCCTTTAAGATAGCTGCAGAAATGTACACAAGTAAAGAGGAGCCTAATGGTAGTAGCCAAGACAATGAGGAAAATGCCTCAAAAGCTTTTCAAAGAACTTGTGGCAGCCCATCCCATCACAGGCCCTGAGGCTTAAGAGGAAACAATGGCTTCGTGGGCCAGACACAGGACCCTTCCCCTCTGTGCAGCCTCACGACATAGCACCCTGCATAGCAGTCACTCCAGGTCCAGCCATCAGAGGGTGCAAGCCCCAAGCATTGGCAGCTTTCATATATGTGCAGAGGGTAAGATTTGAGTCTTAGGAGCCTCTGCCTAAATTTCACAGGATGTATGAAAACACCTGGCAGTCTAGGCGGAAGTCTGTGGAAGGGGCAGAGCCCTCATGGAAAACCTCTACTAGGGTAGTGCAAAGAGGAAATATGTGGTTGGAACCCCCACACAGTTCCCACTAGGGCACTGTTTGGTGAAGCTGTAAGAAGGCCACAGTCTTAAAGATTCCGGAATGATAGATCTGCCAACATCTTGCACCAAGTGCTTAGAAAAGCCTCAGGCACTCAATGCTCACCTGTGAAACCAGCTGTGGGTGGTATACCCTGCAGAGTCACAAGGACAGAGCTGACCAAGTCCTTAGGAGTCCACCCCTTGCATCATTGTTTCCTGGATACAAGAGACAGAGTCAAAAAAGATGATTTTGGAGCTTTGAGATTTAATGACTTCCTTGCTGGGTTTTGCATGGAGCCTGTAGCCCCTTTATTTTGGCCAATTCCTCACTTTTGAAATGGGAACATTTACCCAGTTCCTGTACTCCCATTGTATCTTGGAACTAACTATGTTGTTTTTTATTATACAGGCTCACAGGCAGTAGGGACTTGCCTTGTCTCACATGAGACTTTAGACTGTGAACTTTTGAGTTAGTGCTAAAATGATTTAAGATTTCCAGGGACTGTTTGGAAAGCATGATTGCATTTTGAAATGTGAGAAGGTCGTGAGATTTTAGAGGCCGGGGACTGAAAGATATGATTTGTCTGTTTTTGCATTCAAATCTCATGTCGAATTTTAATTCCCAGTGTTTGAGGAGGGACAAGGTGGGAAGCGATTGGATCAGGAGGGCAGATTTCTCTTTGTTGTTCTCATGATAGGGAGTGAGTTCTCATGAGATCTCATTGTTTAAAAGGGTGTGGCACCTTCCCATTTGCTCTCTTTTTCCTGCTCCAGTGATGTAGGATGTGCCAGTTTCCCCTTCATCTTTTGCAATGATTGTAAGTTTCCTGGAGCCTCCCCAGCCACGCTTTCTGTACAGTTGGCAGAACTGTGAGTCAATTAAATCTCTTTTCTTGATAAATTACCCAGTCGCAGGTAGTTCTTTATAGCAATACAAGAATGGACTAATACTAGATTTCATGTATTATTGAATTAAAATATAATTGCTTTTATGTAAGCATATCTAATTCAATAAGTTTAGAGAAAGAAAAATGTTTGTTCATTATTATCATAAAAATGTATCATTTGAGGAGATTAAGGTCATTAGTTTTCTAATACATAAAGAATGGGAGTGGGGTGAATTGTTATGTTTGTAAACTTAGAAACCTAATGCTATCTACTATCATGGCTTGCCTGTCTGCACAGAATTTCCTTCCTACCATTTGAATAAATTGAGCTCTTAACTTCCGGACATTGTGCAACATTTGAAATTGAACACCACTGTTGTAGGTTTTGTCTTATTGTGGTTTGGCATGGTGGTGTGTGTGTGCCTATGTGTATGTGTATGTGTGCATGTGTGTTTGTGTGTGTGAGAGAGACAGAGACATATAGACAAAGAGAGAGCATATGCGTAACCAGACAAAGATTGCAGGCCAGCTGAGTAGAGACATTGACAAGAGAGAAATATCCTATATTTGATATGATTTCTAATCTAATCTATAGAGGTTTTATCAATTTCTTTTGAATAACCTTAGTTATAACCATCCCTAGAAAATTATTTTATATAATTAACCATTTTGGGGAAAAGATTTGCTTGTTAAAGATCCATATAGTCTAGAAAGCCAACTGCTGTGCAAGAGATGAGATTTACTGTGGTCCCTGCCTTAATTTTGTCTAATGAATCCAGCTTACAATTATTCTCAGCATTTCATCATCTTACATTGACTGTATGAATAAAAGAACTTTATAATCACACATTGCTGTGGGGTAGAATCTGGGTGGGAAAATTGCAAATTATTGGAAACAAAGAATGTCTCGCCATCTTTTATAATAGTTTTATATTAAAATACCAGAAATTAATGGAGAAAACTGAGGAGGCGGGGTCCATGCTGTTCACAGCTGTCCTAAATCAGGCGGTGAAACAAAACAGTTGTTGAATAACAAATAGTAAATGTCAGCTTTGTGAAGAACTTATGTCATCTTTTTTCCACTAATCACAGTTGAAAGTATATTCAGAATTTTGGAACATTCCACCTATATAAGAAACCTTCCAAAATATTGAGTTTAACATTTGATTTATATAACATTGCATTCAAATTTGAATTTGTTTTGCAGTGATGTGCCAGTATGAAACTACTTGTGTCAAAATGACCAGAAAATTGTTTTAATCCCTGTCTTAGTCAGTCATACAAAAACTTCATCTGAGATTTTCCTAATTGTTACATAAAATTAAGATCAAAGTCACTAGTTTTCCGTGGAAACTCAACACATATGAAATAGTGGGCCTCATGCTGGAAACTTTAATCTTGCTCCTTAGTTTTCCACTCTGGACACTAGGCAATGTATTAAACTTCCTCTCAAATCCTCATTCCTTTGATAAATGACAATAACTGAGCCCACTTCATAGGTTCACGCTGAAAACAGCATTAGATAATCTACATAAGGCTTCTACTAAGAAATTCACAGAACACTCAGCTTTTCCCAAATTTGTTGGGATAATTAAAACCCGTCAAATCTCAGTGGCGTGTGGCTACAAAGATTTGCTTGACATTCATGTTATTTGCTCACAAATGATAAGTGTTACTCTTCTCTACCTGTTGTCTTCACTCAAGGAGCAGTCCTTATCTGGGAGATGCCATCCTCATGGCAGAACAGAAAAAGCAAAGATAGAACCTTATGATGGGTTCCTTCTTTGTGATATATGCCACTTTTGACCCTGTATCACTGGTGAAACCTAGACATTCAGACATATGACACAGGTCTAATCATCAAATTACACAAAATAAAACAGTCATAGTATCTACCACAATGATCAATTACTTATTATCATTGTTATTGCCAAGAAGTACTGTGTACATAAAAGAACAATTAAGATGTTTACCATTTTGGAACTCATAGAATATATGGAATAAATTAGAGTTTTGTCATGAGCTTTGTGTCTAAGATCTGAGGATATGTGTGCCATATGCTACTTGAAGGTTGACCAGTACAATCTCTACAACAGAAGATTGAAACCATCACAAAGCTTCATTTTGCAGTCAAGATAATAAGTAAGTACATATCATATATTAATGATGCAAATATGCCTTAGAAAAAAATCCTCAAAATTACTTGGAATATAGGAGTCTATGAGATAGAAGAGGGCTTTCACAGCTATGAATGTTATATGAAACTGAAGTTTTCTCCTGGGAATAGAGAAATAATGCACTCTTCGATTATTCATGCTCTACATACAAAATGAGAATTCATAACGTGTAAAATAGAGGTCTCTGGAAAAATTTCCATCTTGATAGGGGTGACTGATAGGTGTGCACAGTAGCTAGGGTTTACATAAAATGTTAATACTGAAATAATATACAGAACATGTGTAATTTGAATAAGTTTTGAAAATCAAGTATATTTCAAGGACAGGCCACTTCCAAATTGAGCAGGAAACCTTCTTCCTTAAGCTGAAGTTTTCTGTATTAAGAATATTTCATTCCTATTCTGTAAGATTCTAAATAATTACTCAAAGTGCGACAATTTGTATCTATCAAATATTTTGAAATTACCTTTTTTTTTTTTTTTTGAGATGGAGACTTACTCTATTGCCCAGGCTGGAGTGCCGTGGCATGGTCTTGGCTCACTGCAACCTCCGCCTCCTGGGTTCAAGCAATTCTCCTGCCTCAACCTCCCAAGTAACTGAGATTACAGGCACCTATCACCATGCCTGGTTAATGTTTGTATTTTTAGTAGGGACAGGTTTCACCATTTTGGTTAGGCTGGTCTTGAACTCCTGACCACCCACCTCAGCCTCCCAAAGTGCTGGGATTACAGGCATGAGCCACAACACCTGGCTGACATTACCTAATTTTATTTACCTGACAGCATTTGTTGTCTCCCCAAGGTGCATATATACAGTCACTACAGAGTTTTGACTATCAGCTTTCTCTTTTTAGTAAAACTTAAATGTATTAGGTGACTAGAGCAAAAGCAGAGCTCTAGTTCATATGTATTATATGGACATGGCATAATATCATTCCTCATCTGATATATGTCTCAGTAGTCACATCTATCAAATCTATTGTTTTCCCTAAATATAAAACCAGTTTAATGGGGCGATTTGTTTAAAACAAATTTTTAAAAAATGTTTCTATTTTTTAAAGCTGTGTATTGTGAGCAGAAAAATTATATATTTTCCATCCTATGGCATGTATTTCAGAGAACTTTCTTACATTCTAAGGAGCAGAAGCCATCATTACACATCTCACAATCTGATATCACCTTTTATGTCATATCTCCCCTCCTCCAAGGATGTAATTGATTTTTTAAACTCCATTGATAAAAATTAAGCTGATATTTTCCAAATTGGAAGATTAAAATAGGTAATTTGACTTGAATACAGAGTGCCATAACCCCTGATTCTTCCTATTTCTAGCAACAGGGAAGGGGATGATCCTTGGGATTTTTTGCAAGTGATGAGAATGGTAGATGGTTTGCATCTTGGTATGTAGTGCTTACTGTCACATAGGAGAGTCCCAACAGAAAGATAAACATGTATGCAGGACATAATACTTAGAAAACAAGAAAGAGAGTAAGGGTAGAGTGAGCTCTTTTTTCATCAGGAAATTAGAAATTTAGAATACATGCTGCAGATGCAAAAGTGTTGAATAGCGTTGATCAGAAACAATGCCTATGGTACTGGACAAGAGTAATGTATTAGTTGGACCATAAATACGTAAAATGCATTTGGCTAGAACATATGTGTTGTATAATCAAAGGGTTAGATTTGCATGGTGGGTAATATTTTCTGTGTTTAGTAGACATGAAATATATCAATTTAGAAGATTTAGCGAATAGTCTCTTTGTCAGAAAAATATGAAGGGGAGCCCTAACGGAGACTCTATATTCCTAAAACCAGATAACTTAATTGTGCAAAGAACAATTCTGATGTCTGAACAAACAAGCAAACATTTCTGCTAAGAACAGAATAGTGAGGAAATCCTGTCATTGCTAGATGACTTCATTAAGGTACTCCTTCCTTACTACCAATATTATGAAGATTACAATAAACCATATCCAAATACAGTACATCATAATACAACATTGAACTCATTTATTGAATTTGCTATGATGATCATCCCTGTGCTTTGCATATCTAACTCAAACCCATATAGAGCATACAGCTCAAGTGAAATAGCTTCTGGGAAGGCTAGAAACTATGCTCTGTGACTTGAATACTCTATGCAACCAAGCCTGCTTCTAAAGAACAAGAGACATCAAAACCTTATGTGAAGAATGAAGATTAGAGGTGGTCTCCAGAAACTTTTAGGTAACTTAAATTCAAGTTCCTTTTGGATACCATAAAAATGGAGAAGGTTTTCTGTGAATGTGACTGAATATGTGTTTCCTTGACAAATTTGTGCACTAAGAAATATTCAAATGGTTTAAAAAATAAAGGAAGGAGATATATTTTTACTCCTATGTGTTGGTGGAGGATATCAATATTAATTATCTCAGTACATATTTCTATGAGGTCATTTATATATGTATGACTTTTTGGTAAAGTGATATTTAAAATTTCTCTCACTACGATAGTGATTTTCTCCCTGATTTTATTCAAAGCTTTTTTCCCTCTCCATACTTTAAGTTTCTCATGAATTCCTTATTTATGTTAACCTTCATAATCCAAACAATAGCTATGCAAAATGCATCTTTTCTTGCTTTTCTACCTTGTTAAGGCCTTTGAGAAATTACCACAATACACTTCTATTAATTCTGCTTCAACTTTTCCAGCCTTTTCAACTATCTTTGATTGGAGGATGATGAAATAACATAGTTCTGAAATTAAACAGAATAATCAGATATGCCAAGTCCCTTCTGGGATAGGTTGTTATTATATGAGCAACCAAAGTTATAGAAAGAAAAACCAAAAAAACAAAACCGAGCATCGTCAAATTACAGGATTTCTTTTTCAGTTTCTAAAAAGCACCTTACAACGGAGAGTAATTCTCATTTTAAAAATACTATTATTCTATGGAATTATAGAATGTTAAATAGACCAAACTAGAATATCTGGGCCAACACTCTCATTTAACAGATGAGATAACTTCAGTCTCAAAAAAAGGAGCAGCGCCTTTGTGAAAACACATGGCTAATTTGTGGCAGCACTAAAATGAAACCTTCAGTTTCCTGATTACACACTGTTATTAATATGGTTATTGCACTAACACCAGCATGAGCCATATTAAACATTTGCTTATAATTGCATGTAGATACACTGTTTCCTTATATCCCAATATTATTCTTTTTAAATAAAAAGTCAAAACAAATAAAAATACTTGTATGTATAAGTCTATAGAAAGTATATATATTTTCTCCTTAGCAGTCGCTTTTTCAAATACAGATGCTCCTCAACTTATGATGGGTTTATGTCCATATAAACCGAATTTAAGTGAAAAATATCTTAAGTGAAAAATGCATTTAATATACTGAATATACCAAACATCAAAACTGAGCCTAACATACCTTAAACGTGATTAGAACACTTGGATTAGACTGGCTGGGGGGGAGATGCAGCTTGCCAGAGTATCATATTGCATATCGCTAACTTAGGAAAAGATCAAAATTCAAAAATTTAAATGTAGTTTATATTAAATGCTGTTGCTTTCCCACCATCATAAAGTCAAAAAAATCCTAAGCTGGACTATGATAAGTCGGAGACTGTCTGCATAATTGCTTCAGTGTTAATCTTTTGTTGTCTTTTATATATTCATGTTCCTTGAATACTCTTTTTTTTGGATTTCATTCCTGTACTTATTAGCTTCAATATATAAATCAGGCATATGGTATTATTTAAGCATCCCTTGTGTAGTCATAGTTTCCCTACAATATATGATTTCTGTTCTCATTTTATAGGTAGGAACATTATATAGGGCAAGATCAACAACTATCCTTGAGCCTCATCTAACCAGCAAAAGGGATAATGTTTGATCAATCTCTGTTAACCTAAAATAATTTCACCCAGGTTTTGTACTTGATTTACTTTCAGCTGTTCTTTAGGACAATTTTAAGCCATAGTGCCTTTAAGATACTTCCTCTGAACTCCCAAATATAAAGCCTTACATTATCTCTCTGTTTCCCAGAGTAACTCACATATATCTCCTTTGCTTTGGATACGTTACCCTTACTGTACAGTTCTCTATTTAATTTTTGGTGTTTTTCTGTTTCTGTTTTGTTTTGATTTATAGTAATTTATAGTAAATACTACACAAATGTTTGCTGAATGGCTTGGCCATAACTTTGACTTTAGACTGCAGGACTTGTCTACATTTCTCCTCTTGCATTGTCCTTCAAACGTAGGTAACCCAACAGATTTAAGTTTAAACGTTACTTTCATATGGAATATGAACTATGATTTTCCTCCAAAAAAACCAAGCAACATTACAAATTTTATACAACCTTCCCATTTGGGTATACCACTGAAATGCTCATAAATTCAAGTTAAAATGTGGGCACAGGCATTGGGTAAATGCTCCCATTCCAAAAGGGAGAAATTGACCAAAACAAGGGGACTATTGGCTCTATGCAATTCCAAACCCAGCTGGGCAGTCATTAAATCTCAAAGTTTAAAATATTTTACAGGTTCATAGGTGGAAAGGAGTTGCCTTGTCTCAGATCAGATTTTGGACTTGGACTTTTGAGTTGATGTTGGAAAGAATTAAGACTTTGGGGGATTCTTGGGAAGGCATGAATGTGTTTTACAATGTGAGAAGGACATGAGATTTGGGAGGGCCAGGGGTGGAATAATATGATTCAACTCTGTGTCCCTATCCAAATCTCATGTTGCATTATAATACCCGCAATCTTCTCTGACACCACAATTTCATTTCCTACATCCAGGCCACACTGATGTAAGGAGTGGGCTCCCAAGGCCCTGGGAACTCCACTTCTGTGACTCTGCAGGGCACAGCTTTTATGGTTGCTTTCATGGGTTTGAGTGCCTATACCTTTTTCAGGTGTATAGTACAAACTGTTGATGGATCAACCATTTTGGGGTTTGGAGGACAGTGGGAGTCTTCTCGCAGCTTCACTAGGCAGTGCCCCTGTGGGGACTCTGTGTGGAGACTCCAACCCCGTATTTCCTTTTTGCACTGCCCTAGGAGAGGTTCTCCATGAGGACTCCACCCTTGCACAGACTTCTTCCTAGACACTCAGGTATTTCCATACATACTCTGAAATCTAGGAAGAGGCTCTCAGGCTTTAAATCCTGCTCTCTGCGCTCCTGTAGGTCCAACCACATGGAAGCTGCCTAGGCTTGAGGCTTGGACCCTCTGAAGCAATGGCCCAAGCTGTATTTTGGCCCCTTTTAGCCATGGCTGGAGTTGGATTGGCTGTGATGCTGGGTGCTACATCGAGAGGTTGCACAGAGGAAAGGGTCCCTGGGCCTGGTCCACGAAACCAATTTTTTTCTCCAAGTACTCCCCAAAAAATGGGGTTTTATTTTCTGCCACATGGACAAGCTGCAAGTTTTCAAAACTTTTGTGATCTGTTTCCCTTTTAAATATGAATTCCAATTTCATGACCATTTCCTTGTGAATACATATGAGTTTATGCTCTTAGAAGCAGCCAGGTCACTATCTGAACACTTTGCTGCTTAGAAATTTCTTCCATCAGATACCCTAGATTATCTTTCTCAAGTTCAAAGTTCCACAAATCCTTAGAGCAAGGGCACAATGCCACCAGTCACTTTGCTAAAGAATAGCAACAGTGACTTTTAACCAGTTCCTAATGTTTCTCATCTCTATCTGATACCTCAGTCTGAACTTTACTGTCCATATAACTATCAGTATTTTGTGCACAACAATTTAAAATGTCTCTCGGAAGTTCAACACTGTCCTTCATCTTCCAGTCTTCTGAGTCCTCCAAACTATTCCAATCTTTCACCATTACCCAGTTCAAAAGATGCTTCCACATTTTCAGGTTTGTTTATAACAAAGCCCCACTTCTCTAGTACTAATTTTCTGTATTAGTGCATTCTTACATAGTTATAAAGAACTATCTGAGACTGGTCCTTTATATAAAAAAAGAGAGTGAAATTTATTTAACTCATATATCTGCAAGCTGTTCAGGTAACATGGCTGGGGAGGCCATAAGAAACTTACAATCATGGCAGAAGGTCAAGAGGAAGCAAGCACTGTTCTCACATGGTGAAGCAGAAAGGTGGGGAGGGGGGGAGTGCTACACACTTACAAACAACCAGACCTCATGAGAACTCACAATCACAAGAACAGCAGCGGGGAAATCCACCCCCATGATCCAATCACCTCCTCCTAGGTTCCTTCCCCAACACTGAGGATTATAATTCAACATGAGATTTGGGTAGGGCCCAGAACCAAACCATATCAACTACTAATGGGCATTTAGGTAGATTCCACATCTTTGCTATTATGTATAGTACAGAAATTAATATACACATGCATGTGTCTTTATGATTGGACAATTCATATGCCTTTGGGTATATGCCCAGTAATGGGATTGCTGGGTTGAAGAGTAGTACTGTTATTAGGTCTTTGAGGAATCACCACATTATTTTCCACAATGAATGAACTAATTTATACTCCACCCAATAGCATGTAAGTGTTCCTTTTTCTCCACAACCTCATGAGCATCTGTTATTTTTTTGACTTTTTTAATAATAGCCATTCTGATTGATGTAAGATGGTATCCCATTATAGTTTCAATTTGCATTTTCCTAATGATCAGTGATGTTGAGCTTTTTAAAATATAATTGTTGGCTGCATATGCGTCTTCTTTTCAAAAGTGTCTGTTCATGTACTTTGCTCAATTTTTATAGTGCTGTTTGTATTTTTCTTGTACATTTGTTTAATTTCCTTAATTTGCTATATATTAGACCTTTTTTCAGGTGCATAGGTTGTAAAAATGTTCTCCTATTCTGTAGGTCATCTGTTTACTTTGTTGATCATTTATTTTGCTGTGCAGAAGCTATTTAGTTTAATAAGATTGCATTTGTCAATTTTTGCTTTCATTGAAATTGCTTTTGGCATCTTCATGATGAAATATTTTCCCATGAATATTTCCTGCACGGTATTGCAAAGGTTGTCTTCTAGGCTTTTTATAGTTTTGGGTTCTACATTTAGCTTTCAATCCATCTTGATTTGTAATTTGTATATGGTATAAGGAAGGAGTCCAGGTTTATTCTTCTGAGATATGGCTAGCCATTTATTGCAGCATCATTTATTAAATACAAAATCCTTTCCTTGTTGCTTGTTTTTGTTGACTTTGCTGAAGAGGAGATTGTAGTAGGTGTGTGGCCATATTTCTGGGTTCTCTATTCTGTTCCACTGGTTTATGTATCTGTTTCTGTACCATCACCATGCTGTTTTGGTTACTGTAGCCTTGTTGTATATATTAAAGTTAGGTGGTATAATGTCTCCAATTTTTTCTTTTTGCTTAGGATTGCCTTGGCTATTCAGGCTCTTTTATGCTTTCACATTAATTTTAAAATAGTTTGTTATAGTTATTTGAGGAATGTCATTGGTAATTTCATAGGAATAGCATTGAATTTACAAATTGCTTTGGCAGTATGAACATTTTAACCATATTGATTCTTCTATTCATTAGCACAGGATGTTTTTCCATTTGTTTGTGTCATCTGTGAATTCTTTGAGCAGTATTTTTAAAGTTCTTCTTGCAGAGATCTTTCACCTCCCTTGTTAGTTGTATTCTAGACATTTCATTCTCTTAGTGGTAATTGTGAATGGGATTGCATTCATGATTTGGCACTTGGCTTGGCTTTTGTTGGTGTGTAGAAATGTTAGTGATTTTTGCACTTTTACTTTGTATCCTGAGATTTTGCTGAAGTTGTTTATTAGCTTAAGAAACTTTTGAGCTGAGACTATGCTATGGGGTTTTCCGAATATAGGAGCATGTCATCTGCAAACAGGGATAGTTTGATTTCCTCTTTTTTTATTTGGCTGTGTGTATTTGTTTATTGTGCCTGTTTGGTCTTGCCAGTACTTCCAATACTGTGTGGAATATGAGTAGTGAAAGAAGGCATTCTTGTCTTGTGCCAGTTTTCAAGGAGAATGCTTTCAGTTTTCGCCTAATCAACATGATGTTGGCTGTGGGTTTCTCATAGATGGCTCTTATTATTTTGAGACATGTTTCTTCTACACCTAATTTCTTAGGAGTTTTAACCTGAAGGAATGTTGAATTTTATCAAGAAACATTTCTGCATCTATTGATACAATCACGTGGCCTTTTTTCATTACTTATTTTTATGTAATGACTTACATGTATTGATTTGAGTATGTTGAGCTAACCTTGCATTCCAAGGTTAAAGCCTACTTGATCATGGTGGATAAGCTTTTTGATGTGCTGCTGAATTTGGTTTGCCAGCATTTTGCTATAGAGTCTTTTTAGTCAATGTTCATAAAGAATATTGACCTGAAGTTTTTGTTGTCGTTGTATCTCTGCCTGATTTTTGTATCAGGATGATGCTGGCCTCATTGGATGAATTGGGCAGGAGTCTCTCCTCCTTAAGTTTTGGAACAGTTTAGGTAGAAATTTTACCAGAGCTTTTATGTACATTTGGTAGAATTCAGCTTTGAATCTGGTGCTGGGCTTTTTTTAGATTTATAGGCGATTTATAACTGATTCAATTTAGAGTCATTAGTGGTCTGTTCAGCAATTAAATTTCTTCCTGATTCAGTCTTGCAAGGGTACATCTGTTCAAAAATCTATCCATTTCTTCTAGATTTTCTAGTTTATGTGCATAGATGTGTTAATAATATTTTCTGATTGTTATTTGCATTTCTGTGAGGTCTCTGGTACTATCCCATTGTTGTTTCTAATTGCATTTATTTGAATCTTTTTACGTTTTTTTATTAGTCTATCTAGTAGTATATCTACTTTATTAAATTTACAAGAAAATAACAACTCCTGGATTTTTTAAAAAAATTTAAATTTTTTTCTTTTTCTTTTTTCTTTTTTTTTTTTTTGGTATCTCAAGAGTCCTTCAGTTCAGTTCTAATTTTGGTAATTTCTTGTCCTTAGCTTTGGAGTTTGTTTGATTTTGGTTCTTTTCATCATGATGTTAGGTAGTTAAAACGAGATCTTTCCAATTTTTTGACGTGAACATTTAGTGCTATAAATTTCCCTCTTAACACTGCCTTAACTGTGTCCTGGAGATTCTGGTGTGTTGTGTATTTGTTCTGATTTGTTTTAAAGAACTTCTTGATTTCTGACTTTCTTATTTAGCCAGAAGTCACTTAGAATTAGGTTATTGCATTTCCATGTTATTGTGTGGTTTTCAGCAAATAGCTTAGTCTTGATTTCTAACTTGATTGTGCTGTGTTGCAAGAGAGTGGTTGTTATGATTTTAGGTGTTTTACCTTTGCTTAAGAGTATTTTGTGTCCAATTATGTGATCAATTTTATAGTGTGTGATGTGTGGTAATAAGAAAAATGTAGTTTCTTTTGCTGTGCAGGAGCTCTTTAGTTTGATTAGATCCCATTTGTCAATTTTGGCTTTTGTTGCCATTGTTTTTGGTGTTTTAGACATGAAGTGCTTGCCCATGCCTATGTCCTGAATGATATTGCCGAGGTTTTCTTCTAGGATTTTTATGGTTTTAGGTCTAACATTTAAGTCTCTAATTCATCTTGAATTAATTTTTGTATAAGGTGTAAGGAAGGGATCCAGTTTCAGCTTTCCACTTCTGGCTAGTCAGTTTTCCCAGCACCATTTATTAAACAGGGAATCCTTTCCCCGTTTCTTGTTTTTATCAGACTTGTCAAAGATCAGAGAATACTTGGACATAGGAAGGGGAACATCACACACCGGGGCCTGTTGCGGGGTCGGGGGAGGGGAGAGGGATAGCATTAGGAGATATACCTAATGTAAATGATAAGTTAATGGGTGCAGCACACCAACATGACACATGTATACATATGTAACAAACCTGCAGGTTCTGCACATATACCCTAGAACTTAAAGTATAATAAAAAAGAAAAAAAAAGTAAATGTTCAGAATAAAAAAAAAAAAAAAACCCAAAGAATGTATATTTTGTTACTTTGGGGAGTGAAGTTCTGTAGATTTCTATCAGATTCATTTGATCTAATGCTGAGTTCATGGTTAGCTGAACCATGAATATCTTTATGAATTTTCTGTCTTGATGATCTGTCTAAAACTGTCAATGAAGTGTTGGAATCTTCTACTATTATTGCGTGGGAGTCTAAGTCTCTTTGAAGGTCTGTAAGTACGTGCTTTATGAATCTTAGTGTTCCTGTATTGGGTACATACCTATTTAGGATAGTTAGGTCTTCTTGCTGAAGTAAAACCTTCAAAATTATGTAATGCCCTTTTTTTGTCTTATTTGATTTTTGTTGGTTTAAAGTCTCTTTCATCTGAAATTTAGGATTGAAACCTTACCTTTTTTCTGTTTTCCATTTGCTTTGCTTGTTAGATATTTTTTCATCCATTCACTTTGAGCCTATGGGTATCATTGCATGAGAGATGGGTCTCTTGAAGACAGTACACCAATAGGTATTGGTTCTTTATCTAGCTTGCCATTCTGGGCCTTTTAATTGGTGCACTTAGCCCATTTATGTTCATGGTTAATACTGTTATGTGTGGATGTGATTCTGTCACCATGATGTTAGCTGGATATTATGTAGACTTGTTTATGCGGTTGCTTTAAAATGTCACCAGTCTGTGTACTTAAGTGTGTTCTTGTACTAGCTTGTATCAGTGTTTTCTTTCCATACACAATGCTTCCTTCAGGAGCTGTTGTAAGGCAGGTCTGGTGGTAACGAAGTCTCTCAGCATTTGCTTGTTCAAAAATATCTTATTTCTCCTTCACTTATGAAGCTTAGTTTGGCTGGATAAAAAATTCTGGAATGAAATCTCTTTTCATTTAGAATGTTGAATATTGGCCCCCAATTTCTTCTGACTTGCAAAGTTTCTGCTGAGAGGTCTGCTATTAATTAGTCTGATGAGCTTCCCTTTGTGGTGACCTGACCTTTCTCTCTAGCTGCCATCAAATTTTCTTTCTTTCATTGTGACCTTGGGGAATCTGATCATTACATGCCCTGAAAATGATTTGTGAAGTATTTTACTGGGGTTCTCTGCATTTTCTGAATTTAAATGTTGGCCTTTCTAGCTAGGTTGAAGAGTTTCTCATAGATTATATGGTGTATTATGTTTTCCAAGTTGCTTCCATTTTCCTCATCTCTTTCAGGGACACCAATGAGTCATAGATTTGGTCTCTACATAATTCCATATTTCTTGGTGGTTTTGTTCATTCGTTTTCATTATTTTTTTCTTTATTCTTTTCTGACTAACTTATTTCAGAAAGCTTATCTCTTCAAGTTCTCAGCTTGGTCTATAGTGCTATTGTTTTTTATGACTGCATTATCAAATTCTTGTAGTGTGTTTTTCTACTGTATCAGGTTGATTATGTTCCTTTCTATACCGGCTATTTTGTCTGTCCGTGCCTGTATCATTGTAGTGTGATTCTTAGCTTTATTGGTTTGAGTTTCAACATACTCCTGAACCTCAAAGATCTTTGTTGCTATCCATAATATAAATTGTATTTCTGTAATTTCAGCAACCTCAGCTCACTTCAGAATCCTTAATGGGGAGGTGATGTGGTTGTTTGGAGGAAAAAAAATGTACTCTGGCTTTTAGAGTTGTTAGAGTTCTTGCATTGGTTCTTTCTCATCTTTGTGGGCTGATGTTAATTCAATCTTTGATGTTGCTCACCACCGAATGTTTTATTTTTCCTTTTATCCTATTTGATGACCTTGAGAGTTTGATTGTGGCATAAGCCAGCTTACTGGCTTTCTTTCTGGATGATTTTATGGTGCCAATGTTCAGCTCCCAACTCCTGGACTGTGTGCTCTAACTCTGGGGGACTTGTATTGGGCCCCAATTTTATTATCTGCCTGCTCGATTTAGGGAATCCACTGTGCTAGGGTATCTGAGATGCTCCTGGACTTCTGGTCACTACACTTCAATGGGTGGTATCAGACAAATCTTTTTGTAGTGAAATGACATTGGGATCTATATTCGTTTGCATGTGCCAACAGCAGCAGCAGTGGCAGCATGGTGGGGTGCACGATCATCAGCTGTGGCAGGGTGCTGGACACTTTTATTCTTACATACAATTTTTTGTTTCCTGATGTTGGAGCGATTTGGGTATAGACATTACTATTAATCATATAGTCATCTTGGAGACAATTATGATACTCATATACCAAACTGTTTTAGACCTTCCATAACTTATCATACCTTCTGACTATAGTGACAATTGAAAATTGTGGCCCATGGGCTGAATTTGGTAAGCAGACATGTGTTACTTGTACCCTTTACAATCAATAGAAAATAATTAGGATAGTTGCCAATTCCAAAAGGAAGTTTCACAAACAAGTCTGAATGTCTGCCTTTTTGATGGCAATGAATCTGCAACTATCTCACACAGCAACAGTCAGCTGGAGCTGTGTGAGGAATTCACCACAGTTCTCAACAGTTTTACCTTCTAACAGGTGGCTTGCTCTGCTCATTTGTTTCTAATATCTGGTCTGCTGTCATTTTAACATATGAGTTAAAAAGAAATTATTTAAGCAGATAGTTAGGATAGGGAAGTCTTCTGTAAAGTTTACTTTTTAATGAAAAGCAGTCCCCAAATCATTTGTTTTCTAAGAGCAGCCTGTACAGTTGAGCAGCAGACATAGATAAGCAAGCTGGAGCACAGGTGAGTGCTGACAGCTGTGACAATAGTAAAAGGCTACCTGGGGACTAGGCATGTTCAACATGACATCTCCATCTTTCCTTTTCCTTGCCAACCATGTGTACAGTAAGGAGCACACAACGTGGAGCCAACCAAGTAAAAAATCCATTTGCATAATAAAAGATTAGGGTGGGGTGGCCAGCTTCTTCACTCACTGTGTAAATTTCCTGCCTGGTACCACCAATCTCTGAGACCTATGTAAATCAGACACCACCTCCTTAAGCCAGTGTGTAAAATCCCAAGTGCTTCACCCTAAGACCGGCAGTCCCACTCAAGTGCCCCTCTCTCTCGCAGGAGACAGAGCTATTCTCTTTCCTCTTTCTTTTGCCTATTAAACCTCCACTCCTAAACCCACTTATTGTGTGTTTGCATCCTTGATTTCCTTGGTGCGAGACAATGAACCTCAGGTATTTACCCCAGACAATGATGCTGCTTCAATTTGTTTACTCGTTTTCCTTTACTTGAATTTCTGATTTCAACACTTGTGTGACTAGCTTGGTCAAGGTAACCGTGGCTTTCTCATTTGGTTTAAATGTTCTTTTAATGACTCTTGTACTTTATTTATTCTTATAGAAATAATAAGCCTTGAATTATTGTATTATATAATATTTACATAATAACATCATGATACTAACTTTCCTATCAACACTCCAAGATTTCTGAGGTCCTGGCTCATGTTCCTGTTTGTATTCCAAATAACTGTAAAGTGTAGGAATTCAGTTAATAGCTTTTGTTTGACTGAACAAAGAGATCTAATAAAATGAAAAATTTAATAAGATATATGTAATCAATTACATATGTACTTATTAATAGAGTAACAAAACGTTTGGACAACTTTGGTCTCTTATGAATAATGTACAATGTATTTCTGTCAGAATTATGAATTAGTCACACTACTGGCATGATTGATGGATTATATATTTACTTAATCTCCTTTGGAGCTACATTCCATTTTTCCTGGAGTATTTTACTTTCAAACTATACTTTAGTACCATTTTATCAAATCACAATTTCATGTTTATTTCAGATAGATAAAATTATATCAAAATCACATTTTTGAGCATTTCAAAACTGGCATGAAGAATGACAGTGATGAGTCATATTATCCTCTTTTATCATTCTGATACATTCCTGCTTGTCATTTTGCAAGTGTTTTCTGGAAGATGTTCTGTTAAACATAAACATTATCATTTATTTCAAATAAATCATTGTGGGACTTTTCAGTTACTTTTGAAATATCTACTAAAACTCAAATGTGAAGTTAACCTCTATATTCCAAAGCAAATGTCATAGAATGATATCAGATTTCCAGGATATTCTTGTACACAAGAAGAGTTTCCTACTCCACACTAGTGGGCAACCAGTGAATTCTGCTTGTGCTGAGTTCTGAACCCATTTAATTCCCTGGAGCAGATGGATACCTTGGCATATAAGCAGACTTGCCCACTTAATACAGCGTGCCTTACAAATAGTATCTTTTCTATGTGCTCCAAAAATCTGTTAGTGGGTGGGATTCACTGTTATTCATGCTGAACTTTAGGAAGTCCTGCCATTGAGACAGAGAAATAAAGACACATCTGCTAGGACAATCCTCATTTTGACGATTGTACTGCCTTTTGCATTTTTGCAAGTTTTATAATAGACGATTAATACATACTGGGATTTGCAGGGTTTTTTTAATCCTTGCAGAACTCACAGTCTAGTGTTTTGTAGGTTCAGAAAGCATTTCATGACTTTTGTTTCATTTGTTTTCTCTTCAGAGAGGCTTACTGTATTGTTCAGAATCATTAAGTAAAGAGCAGATGAAGAGTTGCTACTTAACCCTAGGAAAAGAACATGCAGCTCCATCTTCAAGACCACTCTGCTTTCACACTCCACTTAGACTGTACATACATGCATATGCCTCTTAACAACGTTTTGGTGAACGATGAACCATATATGCTATAGTGATTCCATAAGATAATAATGGAGCTGAAAAATCTCTAACATCTAGTATTTACTACACTATACTTTTAATCCTAATTTTAGAGTGTACTTCTACTTATAAAAAAAAGTTAACTGTAAAGTAGGCTCACGCAGGTCCTTTAGGAAGTATTTCAGAAGAAGGCATTGTTATCAGAGGAGATGAGCGCTTCATGCATGTCACTGCCCGTGAAAACTTTCCAGTGGGATAAGATTTGGAGGTGAAGACAGTGATATTGATTATTCTGACCCTGTGTATGCCTAGGCTAATGTGTGTGTTTGTGGCTTAATTTTTTATATAAAAATTATACAATAAGGATATAAAGAAAGAACATATTTTTGTACAGCTGTAAGATGTGTTTGTTTTAAGTTAAGTCTTATTGCAAAGATTAAAGAAAGTTAAATTTTTTTTAAGTTTATAAAGTAAAAAAGTTATGCTAAGGTTAATTTATTATTGAAAAGGTAATTTTATAAGTTTAGTGTCGCCTAAGTTTATTGTTTTTTTGTTTGTTTGTTTGTTTGTTTCTTTTGTTTTTGTTTGTTTGTTTGAGAGGGAGTCTCACTTTGTCATCCAGGAGTACAGTGGTGCCATCTAGGCTCACTGAAGTCTCCACTTCCAGGGTTGAAGCAATCCTCCTGCCTCAGCGTCCTGAGTAACTGGGATTACAAGCATGCGCCACCACGCCCAGCTAATTTTTGCATTTTTAGTAGAGACTGGGTTTCATCCTGTTAGTCAGGCAGGTATCGAACTCCTGACTGCAGGTGATCCGCCCACCTCCACCTCCCAAAGTGCTGGAATTACAGGCGTGAGCCACTGCACGCAGACCATGTTTTTAAAGTCTACACTAGTGTGCAGTAGTGTCCTAGGCCTTCACATTCACTCATCACTCCCTCACTGAGTCACTCACCCAGAGCAACTTTCATTCCTGCAAGGTTGATTTATGGTAAGTGCTCTATACAGGTGTACCATTTTTACCATTTATATTTTTACTGTATCTTTTCTATGTTTTGATATGTTTGGAAACACAAATAACATTGTATTACAATTGTCTACACTATTCAGTATAGTAACATGCCTTACAGGTTTATAGACTATGAGCAATAAATTATACCATATAGCCTACGTGTGTAGACAACGTCATCTAGGTTTGTGTAAGTACACTATATGATGTTCATACAACAAAATCTCATAATGACACATTTCTCAGACTGTATCTCTGTCAGTGTTTCATGACTATGATTAATTGCCCTCCATAAACTGAGTAATTTCAAGTAGTTGTGAATTAAAATTTTGATGGGTCTGCTGATAGTGACAGTTTATATATATATATATATATATATATATATATATATATATGTATGTATATAAAAGTGGCAGATCACCATGTCAGGAGATCGAGACCATCCTGGCTAACACAGTGAAACCCCGTCTCTACCAAAAAAGACAAAAATAATTAGCCAGGCGTGGCGGCGGGCGCCTGTAATCCCGCTACTCGGGAGGCTGAGGCAGGAGAATGGCGTGAACCCGGGAGGCGTAGCTGCAGTGAGCTGAGATCGCGCCACCGCACTCCAGCATGGACAACAGAGTGAGACTACATTTCGAAAAAAAAAAAAAAAAGAGTGTTTTATATTATTTCTTGGGCGAGACTTCTCTGCTTTTCCCCACCAGTTGCTAAGTAAGAACAGCAGGTATAAAATAGAAAAACCTGATTATTCTTGAAGTGTAGATTGGAAAGATTTAAGTTCATTTCCTACAACCTGATACACATACAATGGAATAGAACAGCAAAAGAGAAGAGAAGGTATCACTACTGTTCTATCCTTGAAAATTTGTCTGATGAAGGAAATTTATCAGCATAAAGCTAATTGCCAGCTTGAGATTTAACAAATCCACTTGCTTGCCTTAATTAGTACCCACTTCCCACCAAGAAAACCTTGATAAAATTCCTTTAAAAGCTGGCCTCTTTTAAACCCATGTACCTTAGGTGGGTAATATTAATTAGATACTTTAATTATGGATTTCATGTGCAAACTTTATCAGTGAAAAACTGCTATTATATTGTGGCACTCTTACTTTAAATTGACTCTGTAATAACTCTGAAAGCTGTGTAAAGTAAAATTAAATCCTTATCCATAGACAATTGCTTTAGCACTTGTTCCTATGTTCATGAGGTACCAAGGTTAGGCTGCTATTACTTACTATGAATATAAATTTAAAAGTCCGGTTATTTGCATTCTTGCTCCAATGTATCCTGAACATAATGAATTAAGATATAGAAACACTATCAATATAAAAGTGTAACATCAAAGAACAGTAATTGATATCCTAAAATAACATAGTCTATATAAACTCCAAATCAGATATTTAGGTAAGCAATTGTGTCATTAGTAAATAAACTTGTGATTTGAAATCAATAGTGTTTAATGATTTGAGGGACTTTTTTTTTTTTGGTCTTGTTATCTGTTCTTTATTTTTCCCTTGTGTATCTGTTACTAAAAGCACATACTTTATCTTCTTATGTTCTTAAACTTATCTCCAAATTTTAAAATGATTTTAAAATACATAACATGAGAGAGGACCAGAGAATATTCATGTGTATATACTAAGATATTATGTTAATAGTTGTATATAATGTGGAGGGTGACTATAGTCTGAAAATACAAAAAAAAAAAATATTTTTTATTGAACTCCCTTGATTATTTCTTCTGTGATATGCTAAACTCACTGTACATTTAGGAAAAATTTGAGACAAAAATCATCTTAAAATACACGTCACAGATGCTTATGCAGCGACTGATGAAAATTCTGCATTAATGCATTAAGTCCAATGCGACTTTTGAGAGCTAACTGAATGCATTGATGCCAAGGGACAATACATCAACTGAACCTTTTATTGTGAGCCATTTATTAGATATATTTGCCTATGTTTCCAGATATTAAGTCCACCTTGTATAATTAATTTTAGGAGTTTGGTTGATTAAAATATACCCTTCAAATTCATAAGTAATTACTAAAATGGAGTTGAATCCTGAAAGTCACTACAGTGTGCACCTCTGCTAACTTCATTTTTCTTTCCTTGCTAACCTTTGCTTTCCCCAAATTACATATAAAGTAAAACATAAAATCTCTCACCATGGTAGCTATACCCTCTAAATTGTACTCACATACTCAGTTCCTCAACGTATAGTTTGCAATTTTCCTTCATATCCCCTTCATACAGTATTACATGCTATTTACCACAAAATTCCTTTCTATTATTGCCTCTGAATTTTTTCTTATACTATTTCATTTCACTGGAATTTAATTTATTATTAAATTGTTATTCTTAAATTCCAAAACTGTGAGACATATCCCCCAAAAGGAAATTTTTTTTTTTTATGTTCTGAAAGCATTTTCACATTTATTGATATATAGCTCACTATACAACTAACCAATTTGCAGTACAAAACTCAGTGGTTTTAGTGAATTCACAGAGGTTTGCAACCATCACTGCAATAAATTCTCATAACATTTTATTCACTCCATAAAGAAATACCATACCCATCAATTGTCATTCCTCATTCCCCTCAACACCTTCAGTTCTAGGCAACCACAGATTGACTTTTGGTCTCTATAGATTTGAAGATTCAAGATATGGCATATAAGAGGGCTTATATAACATGGGGTCTTTATATGACTGGTTTCTTTCACTTAGCATAATATTTTCAATATTTATCTATGTTATCACAAGCATATTTATTTTATTGCCATATTAAATTTCACTGTGTGGATATACTGCATTATATTTGTGCATTCATTCATTGATGAACATTTGGCTTCTTTCTACTTTTGACTATTATGAATGATAATGCTTGAACATTGTGTACAGTTTTGTGTACAGTCATATGTTTTCCTTTCTCTTGGGTATATATCTAGGAGTGGAATTGCTCTGTTATAAGGGCAAGTTTGTTTAAAATATTGAGTAACTGCCAAACAGTTTTCTAAGATTTTTGGAACATTTTACATTCCAGCCAACAATGTGTAGAGATTCTAATTTGTTTACATCCTCATTGATATATATTTGTAATGTCTTTTTTATTACAGTCATCACCCTAATGAATGTAAAAATATATATTTTTGTGAAATTAATTTTCTGTTCACAAATATCTAATGATAATCATAATTCCATGTTTTCTTTAGCCATTTTTATCTTCATAGGAATAGTGTCTATTACTTTTTTGCACATTTTTATTGAGTTTTTTTTTTTTTTTTAGTTTTGGGTTTTAAGAGTTCTTTTTCACACTTAGGAAACAAGTCTCTTACTATATGTATAATTTTCTGTTGATTTCCTTTCTACTTTCTTGATGTTTTACCAAGCACAAAATTTTTAATTTTGATGTAGTTAATTATCTATTTTTCTTTTGTTGTTTGTGCTTTTTGTTGTATTTAATAATTAATCACATAATCCAAAATCACAATGATTACTTCTATGTTTTCTTCTAAGAGTTTTATGGTTTTATTTCTTACATTCAGGTCATTATACACCTGGAATTAATTTTTATCCATCGCGTAAGGAACAGTTTCAACTTAACTGTTGGGTATGTATTTATCCACTTGTCTCCATATCACTTCTTGAAATATTTACTCCCATTGAAATCTTGCAGTACTCTTGTTGAAAATCAGTCAAGAGGCTTATTTTTGAACTCTGAATTCTATATCTATCCTATATCAAGATCACACTCTTGATTACTGCTGTTTTGTAGTAAGTTACAGAATTGGAAAATGTAAGTCCTTTAAATGTGTTATTCTTTTTCTAAGGTTGTTTTGGAAATTCTGGGCCCTTGAATTTCAGAATGACTTTTAGAATTGGCTTGCCGATTTCTGCAAGAACAAAAAAAGCATTTTGATCATGATAGGGATTGCAATGAAATCACAGATAAATCAAGAGATATATTTCCATCTTAAAGATATTAAATCTCCTAATCCCTGAACATAAGATTTGTTCCCATTTATTTATATTTTCTTTGATTTTTAAAAAGAATATTCTGTAGTTCCCAGTGTCTAAGTCTTTCACTTATTTTGTTAAACTTATTCTTTAGTATTTTGTCTTTTGGGGTGTTATTGTAAATGTAATTAATCACTTGGTTTAATTTTTGGTTTGTGAATCACTAAAATATAGTAATACAATTGAATTGTGGATGTCAATCTTAGACTCTGCAACCTTGATGGTCTTACTTATCACTTTTAGTAATAATTACTACTAAATTACTACTACAGAAAATAAGTTAATTAGGGAATGAATTCCTTAGAAATTTCCATATGCAAAATTATGTCATCTTCCATAGAGATAATTTAAAATTTCTTATTCCAAGACTTTATGTTTTCCTTGCCTAACTACCTTGTCTGGAACCTTGAGTACAAGTCAAATGGGAATGGTGAGAGAAAACGTCCTTGTTTCTTTCCTTATTTTAGGGGAAAACATTTAGTCTTTAACCTTTAAGTAAGATGATTCTCTTAGTTTTCCATTGTTGTCCTTCTTCAGTGTGAGAAAGTTCTCTCTGTTCCTATTTGTTGAATATTTTTATTGTTAAAGAGTGTTAGATTTTGTCAAATGCTTTTTGCTTTGTCTGTTAAGGTGGTCATGTGCTTTGTGTTCTTTATTCAGTTGTTAAACCATCATTAGATTTCTGAGATGAATCACACTTGATCATAGTGTATAGTATTTTTTATATGTTGATGGATTTAGTCTGCTAGTATTAAGTGAATTTTTTGTCTATATTCATTAAAGATATTGCTTTATAGTTTTTTTCCTTTGTTATTTTTGTTTATTTTTTAATCATACTTTAAATTCTAGGGTACATGTGCACAATGTGCAGGTTTATTACATATCATCACATTACTGGGTATATATCCAAAGGATTATAATCATGCTGCTATAAAGACACATGCACACTTATGTTTATTGTGGCACTATTCACAATAGCAAAGACTTGGAACCAAACCAAATGTCCATCAATGATAGACTGGATTAAGAAAATGTGGCACATATACACCATGGAATGCTTTATAGTTTTACTTATGCATGATATTGCAGTCTAGTTTTGACATGCCAGCAATACACAGAATGTGTTGGGATGTAATATATTGTATTCTATTTTTAAAAAATTGTTTAGGAGAATCAGTATTATTTTTTTCTTAAATATTTGTTATAATTTATGAAGTAAGGGATCTGAGCCAGAAATTTATTTTGTGAGAGGTTTATACTTTTCAATTTTAATCTCTTTACTCATTATTGTGTAGGCACAATGATCATTCTGCAAAAATGTTCACCTCCTAATAACAGAAACTGTTGATATGTTAATTTATACGGCAAAAAAGGCTTTGCAAATATAATTAATTTAAGAGCCTTGATAAAGAGAGATTATTCTAGATAATTTTGGTGATCGCAATCTAACCACATTGGCCCCTAAAAGTGGAGAACTTCTCTTCACTCTAATCTGAGAGAGATGTCATTCTGAAAGAAAGACATAGAAAAATGTAAAGTTTCTGGCTTTGAAAGTGGAGAAAGGGGCCATAAGCCAAGGATTGTGGCTGGCATCTAGATGCTGTGAAGGTTACAGAAATGAATTTTAAACAAGACCTAACAAAATGAAAGTAAGCCCTAGTAATGTCTTGATTTTATTCTTTTGAGACCTGTGTCAGTTTTCTGATTTACAGAAATGTAAAACAATACATTTATGTTGATTTAAGTCACTGAATTTTTGGTATTTTTTTTGCAGCAGCAATATAAAATAAACACATAAATCTACTCAAATTTTGTGTTTCTTATTGAGTCAGTTTCAGTAGTTTGTGTCTTTCTAGGTAATCTTCTATTTTATCAAAAGTGATGTAATTTGTAGGCATTTGGTAGTTTGTAGTATTCATTTAAAATCTTTTTGTATTTCTTTATAGCCAGTCATAAAGTCCCTTATTTTATTTCTGAGTCAGTAATTTGAGCGTTCTTCCTTTTTTAATCAGCAAAGGGAAAGTTTTGTAAAATAAAAATTTATTGGTCACAGTTGTGGAAGTTGTGAAGTCCAAGATCAAAGCACCGACAAATGTGATATCTGGTGAAGACTCACTTTCTGATTCAGAAACAATGCCTTCTTGTTGTGTCCTCAGATGGTGCAATGGGCAAAACAGGTTCCCTCAAGTCTCTTTTATAAGAGCACTAATCTAGTTCCTGAGATCAGAGCCCTCATGACCTAATAACCTTCCAAACAACCCAGCTCTTAATACCTACCATCACCTTAGGGGATAGGTTTCAACAAGTGAATTTTGAGGGACACATTCAGACTATAGCACAATTTTTGATTTTGTTGATTTTCTCTATTGTTATCTCTTCCATTAATTTCATCTATAATCATTATTTCCTACCATGTGTTGGCTTTTAGTTTTTTTTTTTTTTTCCTTTTTTAAAATGTATCAATGTCTTTAGGTTTAAGTTAGGTTACAGATTTGTGATTATTATTTTTTAAAAAATATATACACTTACAGATATAAATTTCATTCTAAGCATGGGTTTCACTGTATCCTATAAGTTTTATTATATTGTATTTCCATTTTATTTCAAATTATGATTTAATTTCCCTTGTAAATTATCTTTGATCCATTGATTATTAAAGAGTGCATTGTTTAATGTCCAAATATTTGGAAATTTTCTCAGTTTTTTCTGTTGTTTTTTATTTCGTTCTATTTTGGTCAGAGACACTTTGTGTGATTTCAAATATTTTAAATTTATTGAGGCTAGTTTTATTGCCTACAATATGATCCTTGAGTAGGTTCCATTTGCCTTTGAAAAGAATGTATATATGCTGTATTGGATAGGTTATTCTATAGGTATCTCTTAGATCTAGATCTAATTGGTTCATGCTGTTGTTCAAGTCTTCTATTTCTTTGTTGATCTTTCTACTTGTTTCATCTACTGTTGAAAGTGGACATTGCAGATGGCAGATATGGTTGCATTCTCTTTTATTTTGTCCATTTTTTTATTCATGTATTTTCCTGTCTTGCTGTTGGGTGAATATGTGTTTGTAACCGTTACATCTTGGTGATGGAGTGCCCCCTTATCATCAGAAAGTTTTCATCTTTATCTCTGGTAGTTAAAAACATTTTTAAAGTCTACTGTTTATTACTAGTATGGTTCCTCTAGCATTCTTGTGGTTGCTATCATTTCCATCCTAATACTTTCCACCTATTTGAACCTTTGAGTCTAAAGTGTGTCTCCCATAGACAATATAAAGTAGAATTTTAAAAAATTCTGTCTAGCAAAGACTGCTTTTTGATTAGATTGTTTCATTTATTTACTTTCGATATTATTGTTTATATAGTTAGATTTATGTCTTCCATTTTATTTTTGTGTTTTCTATATGCTTTATTGGGTCTTGCATTCTTTTTGCTTCTTTAATTTTCATTAAGTAAATACTCTTTGGTGCAATATTTAAATTACTTTAACAATATGTTTACTTTTTAAAAATTTTCTTAATGTTCAATCTAGAGCTCAAAATAAACATCTTATTTTAAACTACTACACCTCTATACTCAATTAAACTCCATCGAGATATAGGAGCATTACACTATATAGCTCCATTCCTTTCTACCCCTTTTTATGTGCTGTAATTTTTATACATGTTTCATGGTACAATGATTATTTTACTTCAAATCTGTTGTTGAGATTCCATAGATAACATTTTGTTTCAACATCTGTACTTTTCAATTCCAAGATTTCTCTTTGGTTTTTCTTACAATAATTTTTATCTCCTTATTGATGTTTTCTGTTTTATGAGGCATTGCCATCTTACTATACTGTATGTTGTTAAAATATTTTAGTTATTTGAACACATTTAGAATAGATACTTTGAAGATTTCTCTGCTAACCCAGCATCTGCCTGTTTTTGTCATTGTTTTGTTTTCATTGTTTTTAACCTGTGTGTGATCATGCTTTATTACCTCTTTGTAGACCTTGCAATTTTTTGGGTTAAAACCTAGAGTTTTAAAAAATAATATATTTTAGCAAATCTGCATACTGATTCCCTGATCTATACTGGAGATTATATTTGTTATTTTCTTGTTTATAGTTTTTACTAACTTGGTTTGACTACTTTATTGAATTCTATTTCCCCCGTATTGTACAACATCTAATACTGATTTTCAAATGATTCAGCCTTGGGAATGTGCATATTTATTCTGTGATGCAGTACTGTTTTAGTCAGGCTCACTTTGTCTCTTTCCACAATTTCTCTGGTAAGCTATCTGACACTCCAGGCATCACATCCAGTTGTTACCCTCTACTAATTCCTATCTGATTGCGCTATTATTTTTGACAATAGTCTGGGGCTGGAAGAGCTCCCCAATATAGTCCAGTCAGAATAGGACTGATTTTCAGGAACCAAAAGTCAACGTTTGTGGCTTATTCTGACTATGCTCTTAGGTTTACACTTTCCTAAATTTCATTCTGAATAAATTCCGCTTCCTTGGGAAGATATATGATGCTCTCTGTTTTCACTCCCTTTTTCTCCTTTTGGTGCAAAACTCTGTGTTGTTGCTTAGGAACCACAGATATGCTTTGCTGTTCTGAAGGAGTTGTGGGTTGTGGTGACAATGCCACAGGTTTGTATTGTTTCTATCAGAATTTAGTAGATTTTATTTTATTTGAAGAATGTCCTTTGGAAAATATCCAGAGACTTTAAATTGTTTGCTGATTTGTAAATAATTTTCATGAGTTATGGTTATTTTTTTTCTGGGGAGCAGGTTCATAACTCTTCACCATTCCAGAAATCAATCCTCAAATAATTTTAATAACATGTTTTAAACATTCTTTATGTAATGTAATACTTTGCATACAATAAGCATGTTAAAGGTAGTAGCTATGCCTTAGTTGTATTTTTCATACCTGAAATGACTTACCACAGCCACACATCTGCACACATTATAATCTCAGTAGGTGCCTTCTGGGTTAAATATGTAGCACAAGATCAAAGGCTTATCTTTACAACTTCCTGATTTCTTATAGAGTGCGGAGCCTGAAAACAGATTTTCCAGTTATTGCTGAAGTTATTTTCAGTGTAGTTAAATAGATTGTTAGAGAACAACTGAATAATACGTAAACCAAGTAAACATGCTGCTTCTGTTATTGTCATCATAAAATACTCAAATGGAAACTTCACTCTGTGCTAAGTCAGAGATTAAGTTAAAGAGTGCCATACTTTATGGCAATGTATAATGTGGTGGCTTATTTGTCAGAATGAGTTAAATTGACTCTCTAAGTCACTGCTGAGCATAAAGCAAAGCTCCTGAGGGAGAATATTGCTGAATTTATTCCATGACTGTCAGATACTATGTTAGTATCTTATTGCTGGTTTAAGAAATCTCAAGTGTATTTGTTGTAAAACGTCATTTATTTATTCTTACAATTCCTTATGTTAGAAGTCAAACACTGATCTCCTTGGGCTCAAGTTTTCAGCAGGAAAGCTATGTTTCTTTGTAGAGACTCTAGAGGAGAATGTGTTTCATTGACAATTCCAACTTTTGCAAGCCACCCATATTCCTTGTGTCTTGGCATTCATCCTCAAAGCCAATAATGGCAGGTCAAATCCTTCATACATTGCATCATTCTAACATTCTCTTCTGCTTTTTTCTTCCATTCTTAAGACATGTTGTGATTACAATGTACTCACCTGAATAATCTAAGATAAATGTGCTCTGCCTATATAGTTAGGAAGTGGGTATTATTTTCTATATCCATTTAACCTATGGCAAAATTGTGGCTCAGAATATTAAGTTATTTGCCCCTGGTACAGTAAAACTTGAAAACATATGGTTTTTATGAAATGAAATATCAGATACCAAGTGCTACCGGGAAAATTGCAAGCACACAACTATGGAGTATGTTAAAGAGCATTGTAATGGGTATAATGCATTTGATATATAAAGCCAATATTATATTTTATTTCTTAGAAATCTTCTTTCTCTGTGACTCAACATCCTTTGTATCAATGTCATCCCTCATTTCATGGACAAGGCAAGTACATCTTAGAATAAAGTGGTGATTCCTCTGTTTAAGATTCAAATCAGACTTTTTGATCTTAAAGAGGAGCATGACCTTAAGAACCAGGCTTTTCTGAGGGTAAAATAATTTTTCTAAATTCCAAATAATTTTCCTTGGCTAGAAAAAAAAAAAAAAGAAAAAAAAAAAGAAACCATGACATTCTGAGTAAAGATCTCGTAAGGAGAGGATAAAAGACATGATTTAAAGGGAGTTTCTATCCCACAGCAAGAAATAAAGCCTTTCACAGCAGTAGGTAGTTTAGCCAAGAATAAAGATTCAGAGGAGATAAGACCCAGGTTAAATTTCTGTCTAAATTTCTAAGAATGTATGTCTCATTCAATTAGACCAAGACCCAAAGCATGAAACAAAAGGAGTAAAATCCCACATAAGCAAAGTGGGTGGCTGACAACAAAACATTTGAAACTGATTTTCTAGAATGCCCCATGACCAAATTGGGTAATTAGGGAAAAGTAAAACCGTGATAGCATGTGTTTAGGTTGAGAAAGGGCTTGATAAAATGTAACTCTATTTCCCCACAGCCTGCATCTGACATTGACAAAAATGTATGTGTTCCTTTGTGCCTTGTGGGATGCAGAAGATTTCTGTGGATTACAAGTCAGCAGTCTAATGATTTTCTGTGCTGAGGTGTAAGATGATAGCAGGCCTATCGTGAATCTAAATTAAAAAGAAGGGATGTGGCATAGTTGAGAAGCTCAAGATTAACAGAATCAGCTAAAGTCCAGTCGGAGGAATTGTCCAGCTTTTGGGGACTAATGATCAAGGATTATCTAGGCAGTGAATATACAGTTTGTGATAGTTATTTTTTAAGCAACCAACTCATTACACAGAGGCTGTTGACTAAAGACAAGTCCACATATCAGTCAGAGATCAGCAGAGGACAGAAGAAGAATTTAAAAAATTATTGTTTACCCCTCTCAGGTTGTTATATGAGCTTTTGGGGTGGTTTTATACCATCAGGTAAGTATGAAATTTTATTGAGATACTATATGTGAGACTAAGGTGTATGTGTATATTGGGGAGAATATAAGGGATAGTTGGCTAGACTGAGTGGTGAAACCTTAAAAGCCTAATTATTTATCAAAAGGAAACTGTGTTTACCTTAAAAAGATCATGTTGAACTAGAAAAGACTGAGTAACTTAGATGGACATTTTTTTTCAATTTGTTTTTATTTGTTTTTACACTGTAAGCAGTCCTGAAGACACTAGAAATAGATACAATCAGTCATGAAAAACTGAAAAGATTACCTTTTTCATATCTGTGTCATTTGTGCAAAGGTTGACTTCTGCTACAGCAGACATAATCCTTCTAATATACTGTGCATCAGTGGAATTTTTCTTTTCAATTTTATTGCAGCATCAAGTTTTATTATATTTGTGTTGAAAGATATATAGAAAATAAATTCTTTCTGATATTTTACAATAACAGTGAAATTATTTCAAAGGGAAGAAAGGGACTGAAGTATTATCCAAGCAACAAAACATGTAATTATGCCAATGAAAGGGGCTGTTTTATCATTGTTCTTAGAATCTTAAGAGATAGATGAAGATAGATGGATGTATGGATGGATAGATAGATAGACAGATAGAGATAAAAACAAAACTCAGATGACTACACGAGGTCTTTCCAACTTTCAAAAACATGGAATTATTTTGCGTTTTTTTTTTTTTTTTTTTTTTTGGATGTTGTGATTCAGTTTGTCATTTACCTGAGAAATTAGTATGAGAAATTTGTATTGATAACTATTTGAAGAGCATATAAATATAAAATTTTCATGGTAAATATTCATAAATTGGAACCATGGCATTAAGGAGAAATTTGTTATTACGTTGCTGATAATTGATTCCTTCACCCTACTCTAAACACTAGCTATTCTAAAATGGCCATCCAAGCAGCCATTGGAGTTTAAATGACTGGAAGCACTTTTATTCATTCATTCTTTAGGGTTCAGTCTTACCTCACCCAGGGGCTGCATTACGTTCACATAAAAGAAACAAAAAATGTCAGCAAGTATTGGGATCTGTAGATTTATTTTAAAGACTGGGTGAGTCTGTATTCTCAAAAGTGTTGTGCTTTTGTTGTGACAAAATTTGTTGTAATGCATGGTACCTGTCTTTTAAATAAATATTACGTGTGTTTCAATTTACTCAGTTCATGTATTAGTCAGACATACTGAATTGACAGTAGAATGTCAGTTAATTTACCCTGAGAAATATAACCTTATTTCCTTTACTTGCTCATTATCTCTTAGTAAAAACTATATAGGAAATCAGTTATTATTGGGAATATTTTGGTCAGTGTAGAATTATGGGAATCTGTTGTATAACTTTAGTGACTGAAGACTTCATAGATAATGAAAGATGAATTTCAAAATCTGTGATATGAGTGGTATGCAGATGAGAGACATCATAGCCCAGCATATAGGTTCTCTTCCTCTTGATGACACTGGTTGTTCACTTTCAAGTTTTACTTCTCTTGCTGTTTTGTTAACGTTTTATTATCTGCTCATTTGCCCTAGTTGAAACAATGATCTCAAAGTAGGAGTCTCGTCACCTCTTAACTATGCTCCTTGGATTAACACTGTCTCTTGGGTTAACACAGTGTTAACTCAAAGAGCACAGTTAAGGAGTGAGGAAATGAACAGAGAAATAACAACACCCTAACATTATATTTTTACATTTGTTACACAAAAACAATCACAACGTCTAAATAATGTTGATTGCTCGGTCTTTTTAGAAACACAGCTGTGACCATCGATTAGGAACTACCTCCGCCCCTGACAATTTCGAATAATAGTTTATAGGATGATTGCCTGAATAAAAAAGTGATTCTAATCATTTTTTGAAATAATTTTGAAGACTCCGTGCAATGTACCTTTAAATCTTAATTTTCTTTAGTAAATTTAAGCACTTTACAAGGTGATTTTATTACTTGATGGTGCAATTGTATTAGATGGATTATTTAAGCTGGTGTTAGGAATTAGTTAATTGATAATCAGATATAATTTCAAATTCCTTGTGCTCCTCTAATAAAATCAAAATATATAATTCAATTCACAAAATATTGAATAAAACACAATATTTGAGAGCTTCATCTGCTGTGTATAATAAGATACATCTGTACTAGCAATGCTCTATTCACAGTTACCACCAAGCTCTCTTTTAAAACACAAATAAACAAAATGTTAATTTAATGACTGTATTGCCTTTTCCTTGTGGACTGAGTAATTTAAAATGCATTACAATAGGTTTTATGTTTATTTGTTAATTAATTGCAAAATTGAACAGCTATTATGTATCCGATACTATATTGAGCAATAGAAAAAATAGTAAGACCTAATAAGACATAACACTAGTTAACATTTCTAGAGTAGTTACCATAACTCAGCACTGTGCTACTAAGGTTTTTGTGTGACTTAGCTCAGTTAGTCCCTTTAGAAGCCTAGAAATTTTGTCTCAGTGTTACTAACCATTAACAAATAAGTAAAATGACAATATAGGTAGTTATAAATATAATGCAAACTTATATCCTTGTTTTTGCAGATTTGTATATCTGGTTTATGCCTGTTCTTCCTATGTAATTATTAATAGAACATCCTCTGCCTTTCAAGAATGTCCCTTGCCCTTGAATGATATATTACATCGTTATCCCATGTAAATAACTTGCCCGAGATCACACAGCTAGTTACTGGCAGAACTATATATTAAACCCAGATTTTCTGAAGCCAAGGCCTAATTTATACCATCTCCCACAGTTAAGGAATATTTTTTAGTTTAATGTCTATATGTGTGTATGTGTGTGTGTCTGTGTGTCTGCATATGTGTGTGTGTTTGTATTTTAATGGAACATCTTTCAAACCCAGTATGTTCAAATAAACTCATCAGCTTTCTTTCTAAACTTGTTCCATCTTCCTATATTCACTATCTTGAATGGCATGAATTACTTATGCTAGGAACATGAGAGTCATCCCAGAATAAAATCCTGTCTTTATTCATGTTAAGCAGTGTCACCAAATTCTATCAATTTATTTCTCTTAAATATTTTCTTAAATACTTTTTTTTTTTTTTTTTTTTTTATTCTGCAGCACCAAAAATTCTTCCTTAAGTTACATATTGGGTAAAGTGAATATGAGAAATTCCCATTCACTTGATCTTTCCAATTCTATCTTCATTCCCAGGAATTCTTACTAACTTTTTGGTATTTATTCTTCATAGACTATTTTTATACATCGATATTTGTGCAACCAGAATGTAGCATATGCAAGTTGATTTGTAGTTCGAGTCTGACACCTGAGAACCAGGAGGATCATTTTTGTAAGTGGTATAAGTTCCAGTTTGAAATCCTTCAGGCCTGAGACGCAAAAAGAGCCATTACTTCCGTTTGAGTGCAAAGGCCGGAAGAGACTGATGCCCTACTGAAAACAGTCAGACAAGAGGAGTTTCCCCTTAGTTTTTTGATTGTATTCAGGTCATCAAGTAATTGAATGAGGCCCACCCACATTAGAGAGGTCAATCTGCTTTATCAATGTGGTTAATTTTCTGTGTAACTTGACAGAGCTAAGGAATATACAAGATAGCTAATGAGACATTATTTCTGAGTGTCTATTAAGGAGCTTCTGTAAGAGATTAGTACTTATATCAATAGACTGAGTAAGCAAGAGCTCCCTCATCAATGCAGGTGAATATTATCCAATCTGTTGAGGATCCCAAAAAAGTCGAAAAAATAAAACAGAAGAAGAGATTAAAAAGCTACTCTCTCTACTTGAGCTGGGACATTCAATTTCTCCTAACAAGTTTATGGGACTTGTCAGTCTCCATAATCAACTAAGCCAATCCCTCATAACAACTTTAAAATGATCTCTCTATATATTATATTGGTTATGTTTATCTGGAGAACCTTAACTAATACACTTAGTTCAATGATTAAAATGTGAATATCATCCAGAAACACCCCCACAGATATATCTGGAATAATTTTTGGCTAAATATCCAGGCACCACGTGGCCTAATCAAGTTGTTACATAATTGACACAGTACGTGTTAGCCTTGGTCTCTTTTTCAAGGTTCCACACAGAAAACATTCACATATTCACATACTGTACATATGGACATTAGTAAATATCAGAGAATCTAGTGATAATTTTGTAAGAGACATGGAGGAAAGCATATATAATAATGCCCATTACCAAAATATTATGAGTGTCTTTGATTTCATCTAAAATGCATACATTTTTTCTCCTAAGTTTATGTATTAGTCCATTTTCACACTGCTATAAAGAATTGCCAGAGACTGGGTAATATATAAAGGAAACAAGGTTAATTGATACACAGCTCAGCATGGCTGGAGAGGGCTCAGGAAACTTATGATTATGGTAGAAGTCAAAGGGGAAGCAAGTCACCTTCTTCATAAAACAGCAAGAAGAAGGATGAACAAGGATGAACACAAGAGGAACTACGAAACACTTGTAAAACCGTTAGATCATGAGAACTTACTCCCTATCATGAGAAGAGCATGGGAGAAACCATCCCATGATTCAGTTACCTCCTAGGCCTCTGGTCCTGCACTGGGAGGGACTGCTGTGAAGACCTCTGACATGCCCTGGAGACTTTTTCCCCATCATTATGGTAATTAACATTTGGCTTCTCATTACACCTAGCTTGAACTTTTCCTCAAAAAATTCATTTTTCTTTTATATTGCATAGTTGAGCTGCAAATTTTTCAAATGTTTATGCTCTGCTTCCCTTTAAATTTAAGTTCCAATTCCAAACCATCTATTTGTGAATGCATACAACTGAATGCTTGTAAGGGCACCCAAGTCACCTCTTGAATGCTTTGCTGCCTAGAAATTTCTTCCACCAGATACCCTAAATCATTTATCTCAAGCTCAAAGTTCCACAGATCTCTAGGACAGGGCCAAATGCTGCCGGTCTCTTTGCTAAAGCATAGCAAAAATCCCCTTTATTCCAGTTCCCAACAAATTAATCATCTCTATCTGAGACCACCTCAGTCTAGGATTCATTGTCCATATCATTATCAGCATTTTGGTCAAAGCCATTCAACAAGTCTCTAGGAAGTTCCAAACTTTCCCACATCTTCATGTCTTCTTCTGAGCCTTCCAAACTGTTCCAACATCTGCCTGTTACTAAGTTCCAAAGGTGCTTCCACATTTTTGGATATCTTTACAGCAGTTCACCATTACCTCGATACCAATTTATTGTATTAGTCCATTTTCACATTCCTGTAAAGAACTTCCTGAGATTGAGTAATTTATAAAGAAAAGAGGTTTAATTGACTCACAGTTCATCATGGCTGGGATCCTTTGGAAAATTTACAATCATGGCAGAGGTCAAAGGGGGAAGCAAGGCATCTTCTTCACAAGGCAGCAATAAAGCGAATTGATATGGTTTGGCTCTGTGTCCCCACCCAAATCTCATCTTGTAGCTCCCAAAATTCCCATGTGTTGTGGGAGGGACCCAGAGGGAGATGATTGAGTCATGGGGGTGGGTCTTTCCTGTGCTATTCTCTTGATAGTGAATGAGTCTCACAAGATCTGATAGTTTTAAAATCGAGTTTATCTGCACAAGCTCTCTTTTTGCCTGCTGCCATCCATGTAAAATGTGACTTGCTCCTCTTTTCCTTCTGCCATGATTGTGAGGCCTCCCTAGCCATGTGGCACTGTAAGTCCAATAAACCTATTTCTTTTGTAAATTGCCCAGTCCTGGGTATGTCTTTATCAGCAGCATGAAAAGAGGCTGATACAAGAATGAACACAGGAGGAACTATCAAACATTTATAAAACCACTAGATCTCGTGAGAACTCACTCACTATCATGAGAACAGCATGGGGGAAACCACTCCTTTGATTCAGTGATCTCTACCTTGTCTCTCTCTTGATATGTGGGGATTATGCGGATTATGGGGATTACAATACAAGATGAGATTTTTGGGTGGGGACATAGCCAAACTATATTTGTTTATATTTATATTCTATTTGGAAATTATGTTCGTATTAGTGTTTTTGAAAATTTAATTAATGTAGCTTAATTTTTGGAGAAGTCTTATATTTACAGAAAAAAATCAAACAGAAAATGCAACTTGCAAATATTTTCTCACCTTCACCACTACCAAGTATAGTTCCCCTATTATTAATATCTTACATGAGCATAGTACATTTGTTTAAATTGGTGAGCCAATATTGACTTATTAACCAAAATTTGTATTTTACATTAGAGTTCACATTTTGTGTTGTATAGTCTATGGGTTTTGACAAATAGAGAATGACATGTGTCCACCAGTACAATACCATACAGAACAGCTTCACTGCCTGAAAAATTATCCTGTGTTCCTATTCATTCCTCCTTCATGCCCTCTAAACCCCTAGAAAGCACTGACAGTTTTACAGTCTCCATAGCTTCATTTTTCCCAGGATTTTATATAGTGGGGATCATACAGTACATGGCATTTTTAGACTGGCTTTTCTCACTTAGCATTATGCATTTAGGTTCCCTCCATATATTTTTGTGGCTTGATGTGTCATTTTTAAATTACTGAATGATATTACATTTTATGGCTATAACACCGTTTATCCTCACTTACAGAAGGACATCTTGATTGCGTCTACATTTTGACAATTATGAATAAAATTGCAGTAAACATTGTGTGTCAATTTTGGTGTGGTTATTAGTTTTCACCACATTTGGGCAAAGATGAAAAGGTATGACTGCTGAATAATATGGTAATAGTATTTTTAGTTTTGTAAGAAACTGTCAAACTGTCTTTTAAAGCAATTATAGCATTTTGCATTCTCATAGGGAAAGAATGACTGTTACTTTTGCTTTACATCCACTCTGACATTTGGTGTTATCTTTTGAATTTTACCCATTCTAATAGATAAATAGAGGTATCTCATGTTTTAATTTGCAGTTCCCAGATGGCACATAATTTTGAGTCATTTGCTTGATTGTCATTTGCATATTTTCTTTGGTAAAGGGTTGGTCAGATCTTTTGTCTATTAGAAATTGTTTTATTTTATTGTTTTCCTTAAGAATTCTTTATATATTTGGAATCCAATACCTCTATCAAATAATTATTTTGAAAATTGACTCACTCAATCTGTGGCTTCTCTTTTCATTCTTTTAACATATCTTGTGTAGTTCAGAAGTTTTCAATTTTAATAAAATTCAGCTATTCAAGTTTGTCTTTCATGGATCATGCATTTGTTGTGCCTACAAAGCCATGGTAAAACCAATGGTCATCTAAGAATGTTATAGTTTTAAGTTTTACGTTGAGGTCTATAACACATTTTGAACTAAATTTCGTGAAAAGTCTGTGTCTACATTAATATTTTATGTTTGGATGTTCATTAGTTCCAGCACTATTTGTTCAAAAACTATTATTCTTCACTGAATTGTTGTTTGCTCTTTTGTCAGAGATTAGCTATGTCTATTTGCATAGGTCTATTTTGACGATCTCTGTTCTGTTTCAATGATCTGCCTGTGTGTTTCCACCAATATCACACTGTTGTAATTGGGGTACCTTTATAATACATCTTGAAGTCAGGTTGTGTTGGTTCTCTAACTCTGTTTTTCTCTTTCAAAACTATGTTTACTCTCTGGATCACTTGCCTCTCCATGCAAATTTTCAAATCCGTTTGTCAATATTCAAAAAATAACTTGGGATTTTCATTGAGATTGTATTGAATCTATAAAGTTAGGAAGAAATGGCGCCTTGACAATATTGAGTTTTCATCAATATACATAGAATATCTTTCCATTTATTTAGATATTTTCTGATGCACTTTATCAGAATTTTGTAGTTTTCCTCATATAGGCATTTACACATTTTGTTAGTTTTTTACTCAAGAATTTCGTTTTCTTGGATCTTATGTCAACAGCATCATGTTTTTATTTTTAAATTCTAATTATTTGTTGCTGAAATGTAAGAAACCTACCAACTTTTTAAACGTAACTGTTTATCTTGCAACCTGGCTATATTCACATATAGTTTTAGGAGGGTTTTTTGTTGATTCTTTCTCATTTTCTACATAGGCCATCATATCATCTGAAAAACAAAGACAGTGTTATTCTTTTCTTCCCAGTCTGTATGTTTAAAAATTTCTATTTCTTATTTCATGAGTTAAGTGCACCAGTAGAATGTTAAGTAGAAGTTTTGAGATAGGATGTTCTTACCTTGCTCTGCATCTTCATGTGAATGCACCTAGTTTCTCATCATTAAGTACATTAAGTATGATGTTAGCTCTAGTTGTTTTTATTTGTTTATTATTTTATAGATGTTAAGTTGAAGAAATTCCTCTTTGTTCGTAATTTGCTAAGTATTTTCATCACGACCAACCAGTGCATTTTGTCACATTCCTTTCCTCTATTTATTGATATAATCATATATATTTTTCTTCTATAGTCTGTTGATCTGATGAATTACATTAATTGGCTTTTGAATATTGATGCAGAATTCAGTATATGAAATAAATCTCACTTTGCCGTGGTGTATAGTTCTTTTAGTACATTGTTGGATTCAATTTGCTAACATTTTGTTTAGAGTACAAGTTTTTGAATAGGAATTTATTTTCCAGTTTCCAAATTTCTAACAATCCTTCTTGGCTTCATAAGAAATCATAATAATACACCAAATCTATTGCTATAGTTGATACCTGGGCTCTCCAGTTAGCAATATTTTTTCATTCATGTCTCTTTGACATAGCTTCAGAATATGCTTTCATATATATCAAGTCACTTCTTATAGTCTAAAATTATTCTAATAGCACTTGTACCTACTCTTAAAAAGGAAACTTTTAGTCAGATTATCATATTCTATGAAAATTCCACTTGAATATTCATTGGTATGTCCTAGAATTTAGAGATTAATTCTGGAAAACCAATGCTTATAGGATATTAAAACTGTTTATTAAGGACAATGAAATATCTTAAATATTTTTATCTTATGTCTCTCAAATATTATTTATAATTGTTTATTTTTAAAAAAATACCTAAGTTTATTTCTAGCATTTTAAATATTTTCAGTTTTGTTTAATATTTTGATAGGGTTTTTTTTCTGGTACTTTTTCTAAGTGTTAATTCATCATGTTTAGATAATCCTCAGTATAGATTTTTAGGGAGAGAAGTCAAATATTTAAAAATCAGTTGAAATCTTATATTTTCTATATCATGTTTTAGAAGCACTAATACTGTCTTGTTAGTTTGCTGTTTAAAATCTCTGAATCGTGTCCTATCATCTAAAGGATAAAATAATAGAATGTCATTGAAGCACCACATTATTAGACATTTTCTTAACTCTGCAATTTAATCTCTTGCCTCCTAAATTATTTTAGCTTAACTTATCAGTTTCACTCAGGCCTCTGTTAAATTGCACGTAGAGTCTCATCTATCAGGAAAACATCTTTCCTTCTGGGCTTTTTGTAATAAAGTATCGTCCATTCTAAAAAAAAAAAAAAATTCTAATATCTTCCTACAGGTTAATATTTCCCATCTTCTCATCTCTATTGAACACATCTTAGCATTATCCCACATGTAATTTTCTCATATTCCCTTCTTACACCTTTCTTAAAAGATTGCCTTGGCAGTCCCATGAAATTTAGCTATTTTACTAATTTTTTTTTATGACAGAACCTTGTCTTTCTCTATTTTCAAAATCTACCATTATGCCCAGCCCTCAGCAGTTATTCCAACAAAACATAATTTCTTAAAGTCTGATGTACAAGTCAATGCTTTGCCCTGAAATCCTTCAGGTAGTGTTTAAATAGCTCTGCTTTGCACTTGTATTTTCTAATATAAAAAATATTTACACCAATTTTTAGCTCTGGCAGGATTTTATAATTTGCTGAAGAATATTGTTACTTATTTTAGAGGTATTCTCCCATTTATTAAAGTTCTTTTGGACTATAAAGAACAAAGTTTATTAGTATAGATCAGCATAAAATAATTTTGTTTCTTGACACAATCTTTAGAACAAAATAGATACTTACTAGTTTAGAGGATAATACATTTAAAGAAGGAATATATGTGCCTTGTGCATATGTCTTATACAAATATGTACAGATGGACCTTATTATCTTAATGAAATGTATGAAAGTTCATAAATCCATACAAATTCTTGGTTTCAGGTCATTTTTTAATTGTGATAAACTATTAATATAATTCATTACCTTTGTTATTGTCCAACAGTGAATTTTTTTTTTTCCTTAATTGGATTCAGAAGCTTTCTTGGCAAGAAAAAAACAATTCAGATTGGCACTATAGCTGTTTTCCCTGACTAAAATAATGATTAACAAATTACTTAGAAGATTGAACGCCAAAACATACAGGTACAATTAACATATCAAATAATTATATTGCCCCACAATGTACACAAATAAAAGGAAAGGAACTTTTGTTCTTTTGTAGTTTTTCTTTTTACCTCATCTGTAAATTGTACCTACGTTTTAAAACAATTATTATCTCAGATTTTAAAAATAACTCAAAACTTAAAAGTATTTTGGTTTTTGCAACCACAGTCCTCTTTTCTAAATGTAGCTATGCTGAGAGAAAAGATAGAATTCTTGAACTGTTTATAGAATAAGTACTAATATTCATAAAATCAATTTGACTTTCTTATTTTTATGTAGTATGCTATTTTGTTAGTAAATAATCAAAAATATAATTTCATAGGTCAATTACCAAATAAAATGATTTTGTCATTCTCTAGGCACACATCTTGAAACTACACCTGTAACCTTGGCAGAGTGACATACATTTGACACTTGTAGCAGCACAATTAATTTATGACATTCAGCACACTATCAACATGCTCTGACTGAAAATCCAAGCAAATTTCTTAAACAGACAAATTTATTCTGATTTCTGAAAACCTCTAGCCACTTACATGTACTACATATAATTGCAAAGCCATAATGAAATTCAGTATTTCATTATGAAATTCACTCTGAATTTCAGTATTGAAATACCAAATTTCGCTTTGAAATATTTGGACCTTATCATTTTAATGAAATGTATGAAAGTTCATAAAATATTATGGATGAAATTGCATCCATATTATTTTCTTCCTCAAATTGGAGAGCTGAGACATGCTATTTTCATGAGCTCAGTGCCAGTATTGATTCACAGGCCATGCCAAAAAACAAGTATCATTCTGTTTTCTAATACAGGTGACTAGACCCCATAAGTATTGTGAATTATATATAAAATTTAAAAAACTATTATAAATTGTTTTTCATACCAGGACTTGTCTATTTCAAGTCTGTTTGTTGAAATTATATCACATATTTTGAGAATATACTACATGGTAAACAATGAGTTATATAAACTAATGATTTTTTCTCCATGAGTGGCAGATTCATTTACATTAATAAATTATCCAAAAAATAGCATTGTCCTTCAAATGTGCAAACTCAAAACTATGCAAATTGAACTTATATACACTTAAGATGAAATATTCTTTAAATAATTGAGAATGTTCATAATTATTATTTTCCATTATAAACGTTAAAAAAGAGTCCTACTTTGCCAAAGAGGATATTATCTTACATAAAGAGCAAAGAATAAGGTATTTTTAATCATGGTATATAAAATTAATGCTATGTCATAACAATCCTATTTCTTTGTCTAAGAGATGGAATTATTGGTTAAAATTGTTAACATTATTATACTTTTATTCAGCAATTATCCAGGACTATTTAGTAGTAATACTTAACACCCCTTGAGTATTTAGTATACATCATATAAACATGCTGTTTGGTGGGAAATTTCTCAGTGTCAGATTTGACATTGTGACATTTCTGAATGTCAAAAATAGTTGACATTGAGAAATATTGTATGGTTCAAACCAATATTTATGTCACTTAAAGCTTTTCTTGGAAAATATTATTATAACAATATTATAGATGAGGAAACCGAGACATCATTGAATATGGAATATGCTCGAAATCAAACAGTAAATGGTGGAACCAGGAAGAGAACCTATATCTGTCCAAAGCGGAACCACTGTGCTAAACTGACGCTAATTAGGTGAAGCAGTTTGGTATGACAGAAAAAAATGCCCTATACTGAGTCATAAGACTGATATTTTTCTTGCAGTTCTGCTCCTGGCCCAGTGATCATTAACAAATCATTTACTCTTTAAAACTTTCAGTTTTCTAACTATCATGTGGGGATAATTACACTTGTGTTCTCTACTTCACAGACATAAAACTGAAGTGAAAACTTCAAACTAAAGTATATGAATTGTATAGGCAAAGTAAATAAACTGAAAGGGATGAGAAGAATTTGGGCAGAAAAAAATCAGTAGTAAAGAAAGGAGGATGAAATTTGGAGGTTAGGAGAATCCTGAGGATAATGCAAGCAGAAATTGAAAGTGTAGTAGTCATATAACCTTCAATTTATTTGAGATTTGGAAAGCAAAAGTCTTGAATTTTTCTAAGTTCAATATGAAAGACAGCATTTCAAAGAAGTGTGTGTGGTAGGATAAAAGGCTTTTTTCATCCAATTCAACAGAACAGGTTTAGAGCAGTGAATATATGGCTGAGTAGCATTTTAGGGGAAATAAATAAGAAAAATCCCTGAATGTAGCATCAGTAGTTGCAATACCCATGTCTCAAGGAGCAGGAAAGAAATACTGTAACTATAATACAGAGATCAAGTGGAATGGTACTGCAGTAGGAGAACTCTCCATAGCAGGAAGGAAAATGCCAGAAAATAATGTTATCAAAATGAGGGAATGTGTTTGAATTATTTAGATCTTCAACCTATCCAATTATCAGAAGCCACTTTAAGCTTGTGCAGTTAAAAGGTGAAATTTATAATTGATATAGGAAATCAGAATATGTCATCCCAAAATAAGCCACTTTAGCATGATTATTATGAACTAAAGGAAAATGAGAATTAAACACATGGAAAGCTCTCTGCCCCTCTCCCTGTTATTTTAGGTGAGGCAATGATGTTTAGAGACAATGCATACAGAAAGGCTGGGAATGATCACAGTAGTAGTAATAGCCTTTTGGTCTTTGAACATTTGTGGTTTGCTTCTTTTGACTCAAATTTGAAAAATCCAGTCTTATGACCTTTATTCTTATTTTATTCTACTTCACCTGTAAAATGCTCTATTCTTGAATTTATATTGCCTAAAAAGCAGGACATAAATTTACAAAAGCAAAGGAATACCTCCTTGCCTCTCTACCAGGAAGAAAAAAGGATAACCCACTGAAGACAACTTTAGACCCTTTCAGTTAGAGACCAGAGGAATTGACATTAGCAAACTTTACTAACTCCTATTCTCAAATTTGCTGTGCCTAGAGATGCAACGTTATTTTTATTTGTCTTACCACTTCCCTAAAAATTTATTGTTTTTTTGTTGAAGGTGCTATATAAGCTAAAATTCAAAACCACCTCTTTAGAATTACTCATTTCCTTGGTACTTCCATGTGTATGTGAAGTATACAGGCTAGTAAATTTGTCTTTTGTTTCTCTTGGTAATTTGTCTTTTGTTACAAGGGTTCATCTCAGATAAGAAGTACGAAGGATAAAGAGAAAATTGGTTTTGTCTCGCCTACGTCACCATGGTATCCCATGAAACTCAAGGAAAAATCAAACACAAGCAAATGTAATCTAATAAAACAAAAGCAATCAAAGTCATTTTGAGAAGAGGAAAAAGAATTAAACTTCGGCAGACAAAAGATAAAACCCAAAATAATGAAAGAGAACTGTCATGTGACTCTCCCACATGCATTAATGTCATTAAAAGGGCATTTTCAGTTATGAATTAAACTTTTAAATATCAAAGATAGAAACAAACAGATGATAGTAAGATTAGAAATGGAATCCAAATAAACTCTGAAGAAGTTGAAGAAAAAAATTGTATCACCTCAGAATTTAAAAACAAAGTTGCCAAGTATAACATAACTTACTATACAAAATAGTATGATAGAAACTAGGAAAGAATAAAACCAACACCATGAAAATAGGGCATAAAAGAGATGAAATGAAGCAGAGGAAAGAAGGGTCCAATAAAATACCCCGCCCTCCAAAATGACCAGAATACTTAAAGCAAAAATTCTAGATAATTTTCATAAAAGAAAAGCTATCCCCAATATGCATAGTAAAATGACACCCATGTCCTTTGTAAAACTGACTCAGAATAGTTCATACCTTAGACACACTGCCGAGCTTAGGAAAAAGCTATAAATGAGCAGTAATGTGAGGAAATACTATGCAAATACATCCTTTTAAAGAGTCAACTAATGGATACCTTTTATTCAATGAAGAGTTGAATGGAAAAACTTAAAATAAGTGTGAGGATGAGTCACTCGGTAAATGAAAATCCAGGAGTTCACAGTGATCATATAAAGAGATGAGAAGGTAGGAAGAGAAGAGGAAAAAAGGATGAAGAGAAAGAGGAGGAGGGGGAAAGGAGGAAAAAGAAAACAAAAACAAGATTCGTTATCATTAGAGATTAGTATTATTCTAAGAATGTAACATAAAAATAGGTAATGGAAGAAAAAACTAAGCATTAACTATTCCTTTTTAGAAAGAACTGTATTACTTTCCCAGCAAATGAGAGAGGAAATTACACAGAAGAATGTCAACTAACGTATGTAGAACGAATGATTGAATTAGAAAAACCACCATTTTGCAAACTCTAATCAAATATTTGGTACAAGTAAGAATCACAAATATATGTCACATCTATTAATTTTGGGGAATGGGAAAATTTTAAGGTGAAACGATTAAGCAGCAAAGACTACTTGCTAAGATCCACAGAAAAACTTACCTTTGAAATGCATACATTTTATAATCATTATCTTATGCAAGTAAAGAAAATTAATATCACTGATGGTGAGACATGATATTATCGTATGTGCTCATCAATGTGAATTATTAAGTGATCTTTAAAATAATCTCGCAAAAAGTTTAATCTGCATCTAACCTAGCCTTTATATCTGTCATCCAATTAAAGGAATAGTGTGGAAGACACCAAGAGGAAATAATCAGACAAATAAAAATTATTCTATAGGAACAATTGTCCAGTTTTCTTGTAAAAATGTCACGAAAAAATAAAGTGAAGCAATTACTTTAGAACAAAAGAGACTGAAGAACAAACAATAACCTACAAATTTGTTGACTCTCATCCTGATATGGCCAGGCTAATAGGTGAGGCAATGATGTTTAGAGACAACATGTACAGAAAGGCTGGGAATGATCATGGTAGTAGTAATAGCCTTTTGGTCTTTGAAAATTTGTGGTTTACTTCTTTTGACTCAAATTTGAAGCATTCAATCTTATGACCTTTATTCTTCCTTCATTCTACTTCACCTGGAAAATGCTCTATTCCTGAATTTATAAATTGCTTGAATATGCATGACTTTCTAGTCTGTATTTTTATATCAAACCTCTCACCTGAACATCATTAGATTCTAGTATCTCTGTCAGTGACTATCTAGGCAAACTTTGCCCAATAATTTAAGTTGTGCCTTAGCCTGATTACATATAATATAGAAATAAAAATACCAGGCTGACTTACCTCAAGAGTCTATTCTAATAAGCTAATAAGGAAACATATGAAAAGTTCTAAAAGCTGTGAAATAATGTGCTTACGATAATTTGCTTAGTCTTCCCTCAAGTGTATGGATGTATAAATTTCCTTCATTGAGGTGGACAGTATTTCACAAAGGTGCCTATAAGCACACTACCTCCATAGAGGGCTAATAAAAAAATTAATACTCTTGAACTTTCTACCCATGCTATTTTCTTGAGTTCCCATGTGATAGATGGGTTTTATTTCAGTCAATATGCACATAGTCAAAAAAGATTAAGTAACACCCAGTCCTTATTTTCCATAACTAAATTAATCAATTTTAAAATGTATTTTCTCAACCCAATATTAAGAAGGTCAAAAAGCTTCTTTTACAAAAATAATTATATGGTTGATATTTGTACCCATAGTAGAAATATATGACTGAATGCTGTTTTATAACCTTTGCTCCTTTAAAAGAAATTTAGTTATCATAAAATTTAAAAGATACATTGAGCAAATGTTCCTAGGCATGTACATAAAGATAGTAATACATCTACAAGTCTACAATGTAGGTTAGTGTATTCCAGAATAAAAGACTGTGATAACAGATCAGAGATCATCCTATAACACATAGGCACACACGCTGCAGGCCAATCACTAGGAAATTAAAAACAGGCCTATTCTGATGCTATGTTGTGCTTAAAACAAATCAATGCAAAGGCAATAACAATAAGAAATAATTGAATAAAGTATTTAGAACACGCAGGAAAAATATATATCAAACTGATGGTTGTAGCCGCCTGTCTGGAGCAGCTACTACAGTGATGCCAGCTGCAGTGCTGGAGGAGCAGACAGGGATGCGTGCTCCCTGCTGCTGGCTCCAGTGTGGAGCAAAGTTGTGGCAGAGCCTGGGTGTGGTTTTGACCTGGCCAGCTGTGCACACACTCCAGGCAGCACTGACATTCTTGCCCCCTGCCACCATGGCACCCTCCAGACTTTGGGGGCTGATGAGTGTGGGAAGGAGGCTGGGGGATGAGGGTGACTCACTGCCAGCCTGCGGGACCCACACTGCATGAACAGCCTGGGTGCTATGGGTGGCATGTCGTTGGTGGCGAGAGGCAGGTTTTTAGGTGGCGAGAGGCAGGTTTTCAGTGAAGCCCCACTTTCAAGCCAGGAATGACCTGAGGCCTGGGGGCTGGGCTGCCAGTTCTGGAGTGGGAACTTACGCTGATTTTTCCAGGCCCACCCATGGCTGCCCATGCACTAAACATGAGCTTCCTCCCTTCTGAGCCCATAAAAACTCCAGCCAGACTCAGACAGTCTTCAGCGCGATCTGTATGCTGGTAGGAGCTACCCACTTTGGGTCTCCTCTACAATCTTCTGGACAACTGCCTGCAGTTAGAAGCTACCCACTTTAGGTCTCCTCTATACTCTTTGGGATGACCTGTCTGCAGAAAGGTCCTAATCACTTCGGGTCTCCTCTACTCTCACTGGGGCAACTTGCCTGCAGATAAGAGGTACCCGCTTTGGGTCTCCTCTACACTCTTTGGGATGTCCTGTCTGCCGATAGGAACTACTCACTTCAGGTCTTCTCTACTTTCACTGGGACGATGTGCCTGGAGATAAGAGGTACCCACTGATGCTTTCCTCTACACTCTTTGGGATGATGCGCCTGCAGATAGGAGCAAACTACCTTGGATCTCTTCTCCGCTGACAGCTGTTCTGCCACTCAGTAAAGCTCCTATCTACTTTGCTTACCCTCCAGTTGTCCACATAACCTTATTCTTCCTGGATGTGGGACAATAATTTGGGACACCTCCCCCCCCCCCCCAGTGAATGGTGGGAGTGAAAGGAGCTGTAACACTTGCCTGGGCAGCTTATTGAGCTGTAGGCAGTGACATGCTCCCAGACTGTAGAAGTGAAGAGTGGTGGCCTTTCTGGGAGCCCAGACCTTGGTATTTCCTAAGACAGAGCTGCTCTAACACTATAGTCTTCCTGTTCTCTGCTGGCACCGGGCAGCCACCCCACATGATGGGAAGCAGTGGTGGAACTGGATCAGCCCAGGAGCTGTGGGCCAGAGCAGGGTAGTGGGACTGAAAGAGCTGTAACATAAATGGGTTGAAACTTATCTCCCCCCATTTGCCACACTACAGGCGATGAGAAGAAGAGAAGAGCTGGGGCCATTCTGGGAGCCCAGACCTTGGGGCTCCCTGAACCAGGGCTGTGACATACTGTGACACTTTGGGGGGCTCTGTGATTCCTGGCATCTTCAAGATTTTGGGTACCACAGTGTTCCCCTCATCTAGACACAGTTGCCAACAGTGGAAGCTGCATGTTGTACATCTGGCCCAGCCATGGCTTCACATAGAACTGGCACCTGTGCAGGCTCTTGGAGCTGCCTGCCTTGCCACAGCAGCTAGGTTGCTTGACTGTGCACAGTGGCTGGACCCCTTGCTTGCTCATTCACACACCCCTCTCTACTCCACTCCTGGCTCACCTTTAGCAGGCATGGAATCCGGGATGGCACTGCAAGCCAAGCAAAGCCTGCTGGGCCAAGTGGGTGGAATGAGCCCAGCAGGCGTGAGAAATACTCACGCAGAAGGCACCACCAAACACGAAGGTTTCTGGCTAGTGAAGCAACACCTGAAGGATCCCGTGACAGAACTGAACTCTGCTTATGAAAAATGCATACTTGAAAATCTGAGAAGACATGGGCTTGACTACTAAATTCCAGGTCAAGAACATCTAACTATGACACTTACCTTAAGATAACACATCTAATTTCATACCATAAATCTCTACGTAGAAGGTTGTCAAATACAAGGGTTTTTTGTTGTTGTTTCTACAGTGATTATCAGGTGCTTTATGAAATAGTTTTTCTGACATTTAAGGAAAATTGAGAGTCCTATCGCCCAGTAAATCAAACTAGTAATTCTCATCCCTTTTTTCCTTAGCTGCTACCATAATTCTAGTCTTCAGTTCTACTGGCTCTAGGTAATAGAGGCAATTCTTCCTGGAAGGTATCAGTGGCAAAAGGATAGAATATCTGCTTAACTGACATAAAATAACATATTTTTACTATTTTAATGGAAATAGATTGGGTTGAGCCCCTTATCCCACATTCTCACTAAAATATCTGTATATTTTATATCTTGGTAACATTTTACCTCCCATATTTTTCTGTTTCTTTCTTTTTCTTTTTTTTTTCTGTAGCAACTCTTTGTGTAAATTAACCAGTGTTCATGGGTTTTCCCTGAAACAATTCACTTGACTGAAGAGGTTAAGATGATAAATTAGTTTCATCATGCAGCATAATACAAATGTAAAGGTGAATATTAGGCGACATTGTATTTAAAATTCCTTTAGCTTCCAACTGAAAGTTATCACCAGCCACCTCTTTGCAAGATCCTAACTCAGTTATTTTGCTAGAACTCCCCTCTTCAACTTAATTCTCTTTCAATTTTCCTATAGAGACCACTTTATCTCTGTACACTGTATTCTTTTGGATGTAGTCTTTCATTAATGTGTTTGCAACATCAAATGCCCCCATACAATTCCAGGGTCTTGTTCTAGGTCCCATTTCTCACCAAACAGAAAGGCAATCACTGTGACCAAATTGCCAGGGAAGAAATCTTTACTTGGGTGCTACAGCTGAGACAATGGTGATGGGAGGTCAATCTCAAATCCATCTCCTGGGCCGGGCGCGGTGGCTCAAGCCTGTAATCCCAGCACTTTGGGAGGCCGAGACGGGCGGATCACGAGGTCAGGAGATCGAGACCATCCTGGCTAACACGGTGAAACCCCGTCTCTACTAAAAAATACAAAAAACTAGCCGGGCGAGGTGGCAGGCGCCTGTAGTCCCGGCTACTCGGGAGGCTGAGGCAGGAGAATGGCATAAACCCGGGAGGCGGAGCTTGCAGTGAGCTGAGATCCGGCCACTGTACTCCAGCCTGGGCGACAGAGCGAGACTCCGTCTCAAAAAAAAAAAAAAAAAAAAAAAAAAAAAAAAAAAAAAAAAAAAAAAATCCATCTCCTGAAGAGGCTAAAATTAGGGAAGGAATATAACTATGTGTGGGGAAAAAGGAATTAGGGACAGGTAAGGAAGAGGAGTTGGCAACAGGAAGCAGGTAGTCATTTAGGTCATAATGACTACTGAGGGGTCTTGAGTCTCACTGTTCAGATATGGTGATCTGGTCAGTTTCATTTTCTTAGTACTATCTGGTAATCCTGATGGTTGGTTTCCTAAGAAAGGAACTCAGATATGACAAATGGAACTTTTTCAAGTTTTAAGGCTAGTAGAGTCAATTTCTATGTTTATTCAAAAGAAACCATAAACATTAGTTATATGGGGCAATTGGGCTAGTTTCAGTACTAGGTCTAAACATTGCCAGAAGAACTGGCAAATATTTTGGAATGTAAGTACAGCTTTGACCCTAAGTCCCCAAACACTTAGAAAGTAGCAGTGACTTTAATCACTTTTCATATAATTATCCTCACTCTGCTATTATAAGAACAGTTCATGCCAATTTTGTAGAAGGAAACTACATCAGCCTAGAAAAATATGTTATTTTCTGTGATCCCTCTGATCTCATGTGCTCGTTACTAGAGCACATATTCTCAAAATTGTATAAAGGGTGTGGTCCCATTGTTTCCACAACAAGATCCAGATATGAAGACAACCTATTCCCTTTCCATCTATCACAATGTGAATATTCAAAAACCTATAAGATCGTTAAAGCATTTAGAAGACAAAATTATGGTAATAATATCACTGGTAGAGTTTGCAAGGGAACTCTAGGAAGTAACAGGCCATTTTCTCTGGGGCTTAAAATTACATTATTTTTCTGGAGAGGTCAAGTTCTGAAAGGCAATAAAGCTTTTAATTATAATTCCCCTGAACCACAAGGTGGAAAAAGGTATAACTGCCTCAGAGACTACTAGGAAGGCACTAATGAATGATAATGTAGTCAGAAAGAGCCACGAACTCTGAGACAATGCATTACAACTTCTGTAGATTTTGCAAACACATAGAAAAGGTTTTGTTAATTTGTAGATAAAGAATACTTGAAGTACTATTTAAAAAATATGTGATAAATTACATTTTGCTAGAGGCCTGACACAAGAGAATATCAACTATAATATGCATATTAAATATGTACATATTAATCTAAGCACAGTCAATGTAAGTTCTGACCCATTCATGGGCAAGGAATAAAGTTACTGCTTTTTGAATAAAATATAGTATTTTGTAAGTAAGGTAGAAGGTAAGGTAGTAATTACTAACATGTGTCTCACATAGTGATATGGTTTGGTTGTGTCCCCACCCAAATATCATCTTGAATTGTAGCTCCCATTATCCCCAAGTGTCATGGGAGGGAACCAGTGGGAGGTAACTGAATCATGGGGGTGGGTTTTCTCCATGCTATTCTCATGACAGTGAGTAAGTCTCATGAGATCTGATGGTTTTATAAAGGGCAGTTTCCCTGAACACATTCTTCTGCCTGCTTCCATGTAAGATGTGTCTTTGCTCCTCCTTCACCTTCTGCCATGATTGTGAGGCCTCCCCAGCCATGTGAAACTGTGAATCCATTGACTGTTTATAAATTACTCAGTCTTAGTGGTTTCTTCATAGCAGTATGAAAATGGACTAATATACATACTATGGTTTTGTGAAACTTTGCTTCATATATGTGTGTATATATATATGAATACATATATATGTGTGTGCTTATGTATATGTGGATTAGCTTGCTATGTCTTTGAAAAGCCATATGCATTTTTTTTTTCATAACAAAACCACATTTAAATTTGAAACTCTCCTCCTGGGTTAATCTTGATTAAAAACAACCTTTTCTCTGAATCTAAAATAAAATAATTAATATGAATTCACATAGCTTAACTCTTCATGTAGTTTACTCATGAAAAAAATGCCAAAATCATTAATATTACATAGCTACCCACACACTCATATATATGCACACATAGAGTATATTATATAAGTGTATATTATATAGCATATGTCTCACATATTATATACTATGCAATTATATAATAGACCTTATATAGTAAATGCATATTATATATCCATGTATTGTACATACATAAATGCATCGTATATATTAGTATTAAATGGGAACAAGTAAAACAGTAATATAAATCACTAATCATACAGAATATTCTATAGGAACATGGTCAATAGCATTCAAGTAACTACTTAGACTTCAGTTTTGCTGAGTTGAGAATGCAGGCTGAGAACAGAAGCTGGATTACTAAGTAATTAAAAAAATATTGTTTTTGGCATGGTAGGGAGAAAAGACAGCAGCAAGGTAAAATAAATCTGGAAAGAATAGATAGTTTCTGTTTTTATTTTATTTTATTTGTAGAGCTTTATTGAGCCATAATTGACATACAGTGATGCATTCCTTAAACATGGGGATATATTCTGAGAAATGTATGTTTAGGTGATTTGTTCATTGAACATCCTAGAATGTACTTACATAAACCTAGATGGTATATCCTACAGCACATCTAGGTTACATGGTATAGCCTATTGTTTCTAGGCTACCAACTTATATAGCATGTTACTCTACTGAATACTAGAGGCAATTATAACAAAATGATAGTATGGTTTGGCTATGTACCCACCTAAATCTCATCTTGAATTACAGCTCCCATAATTCCCACTTGTTACAGGAGAGACCCAATGGGAGATCACTGAATCATGGGGACAGTTTCCCCCATACTGTTCTTGTGGTAGTGAGTAAGTCTCATGAGATCTGATGTTTTGATAAGGGGTTTCCCCTTTCACTTGGCTTTCATTCTGTCTGTTTCCTGCTGCCATGAAAGACATGCCTTTCATCTTTCACTATGATTGTGAAGCCTTCCTAGTCACATGGAACTGTGAGTCCATGTTAACTGCTTTTTCTTTATAAATTACCCAGCCTCAGGTATGTCTCTATCAGCAGTGTGAAAATGAACTAACACAGTAAGTAATTGTGTATCTAAAAATATATAGACATAGAAAAGGTCTAGTAAAATTTCACTATAAAAGATAAAAAATGGAACACCCATGTAGGGCACTTATCATGAGTGCAGGCTGCAGGAAGTGAGTGGTGAGTGAACGTGAAGGCCTAGGACATTACTATACTCAGCTTTAGACTTTACAAATGCTGTACATTTAGGCTACACTAAATGTATAAAAAATTACAATGTTACAGTGCCTACAAAGTCACTAAACTATAGAAATTTTTGAGCTCCACTATAATCTTATGGAACCAACTTCATATATGTGGTTGGTCATTGACTGAAACATTATGTTACACATAACTGTGTATTAAATTGCACATATTTTAAGAGTAACACTGGATAGGTGTTGAGATACACACACATATGCGCAGACACACATGAAACCATCACCACCAAGATCACTGTAGTACTCATCACCTCCAAAGTTTCCTTGTACTCCTTTGTAATTTCTCCTTCCCTTTCTTTTGTCAATGTAAAAATGTTGATTTTTTTGTAATTACATATAAATAAAGTATAAATTATGTATATTTTGGCTTCTTTCACTTAACCTAAGTATTGGGAGGTTAATTTACATTCGTGTAGCAGTATGTAGCTCATATATTTTACTTCTGAGTGGTATTCCATTGCATTTCTTAGATGATAGATATTTGGGTTGTTTCCATTTTCTGGGTATTACAAATAAAACTGTTACGAACCTTTCTATATAAGCTGTGTTAGTTTTCCAGGGATGCCATTACAAAATATCACAGATTGGATGCTTTGAATAACAGAAATATATTTCCTTATAGTTCTGGAGTCTAGAAGCCCAACACCAAAATGGGAGCAGTTGTGATTTTTTTCTGAGGCCTTGTGGACAGCTTGTGGACAGCTATTTTTTTCTGCTGTGTCTTCACATGGACTTTCCTCTGTGTGTGCACCTCATTGGCGTCACCCTATGTGCTCAGTGTCCTCATAGAACACAACAGTCAAATTTGAGTAGGATCTACCCTAACGCCCTCATTTTAAGTTAATAACTTTTTTTTTTTTTTTTTTTTTTTTTTTTTTTTTTTTG